>NW_010238774.1:1354-8082 GCF_000690775.1 Eurypyga helias | reverse complement strand
GGTGACGTCTCCCCGGTAGCAGCCGCCCCCAACAGCCTGTCCTCCCTCCGCAGTCCGGCCGCGACCTGCAGCAGTACCAGAGCCAAGCAAAGCAGCTCTTCCGCAAGCTGAACGAGCAGTCCCCCACGAGATGCACGCTCGAAGCAGGAGCCATGGCTTTCCAGTAAGTGTCCGCAGGTGTCATGGGGGTTTGGGCTTCGGCGGCTGTGGAAATAAGGTGCTTCTGGGTCAGGGTGAGGCTTTGTTAGAAGTTGAGCTGCCTGAGAGAGGGGGTGTTATTGAACTGTCAGCCCTGCCAGCTGATGTGCAGTGGCTGCTGGAAGGGGAGAGCGTATGAGTTGTTAATTTTTGGCACTGCTGTCTAGTATTTGTTTTTCAGCCAGGTTCACAGCTCTGCCTTTGCTGAAGATAATGTAGGTTCTGTTCCCTTTAAGGTTTTACTGTTTCTTCTAAGGTGCCTTCAGAGCATCTTCTGTACCTCCTGTGTCTTGTCCCTTTTTAAAAGGAGATGTCATTCGTAAAAACAGTCTGGCAGTACCACTATGACCTCCTCTTGCACAAGACTTTCCTCTCTGTGTACTCCATGAGAGTGTGCCTTTTCATGCATTAGCTTCATGTGTTAGAAGCACAGGGAGCATCTCTGGGGTTTTATTATTATTATTTTGTTAATAGCCATCAGATTTCTTTCTTTCATATTGGAGGCACAATCTTATTGGGGCTAAATTTATTGAGTGTGTTTAATTAATTTCCTAGACTGTTTGGAAACTCGCAACGTAAAAGCACTTTTGGCTTTCTCCAGTTGTACACTGGCAAGGGAACTTGGCTGTAAAATAATGAAAAATTCCAGGGTGCAGGTCAGATATCCTTGCTCCCAAATCAATCGCGAGGGAACTGGAAAGGCAGCGAAAGTGGAGGAAGAATTTGACAGGCAGTGAAAGGCTGGAGAGCAAGCTTGAGAAAGGAACTGCTTCTTTACATGGCGTGTAATTACCTGGAAGAATAATGCTTGAGAGCTTAATCAAGCCCAAGGTCTTGGCAGGAATTGGTATTATGCAATTAGCAGAAATAATCAGGTTAGAAGTCTCAGAGATCAGGTGCCACGTGGGATGACCAGGGTAGCGGTTTTGCTAGCGATACGTCAAGACTCCCCGCGCTTGGCACCGCTTCTGCTGTGCCGCCAGCAGCGGGATTCCCCGGGATTCCCACGCCCTGGTGACCGGGTGCGTGCTCACGGCAGGGTGAGGGGGAGGATGGCCTCTGAACGCAGGGCAAGGTTGGCGTTAGGTCTCCGCTTCTACAGGGGCCCTTTAGCAAATCTCCTGCACTGTCTCTTTCCTCAGAGATTCGGTGACTTGAGAAGGCAGGAGCAGGAGTTTTTTTGGAAGGACAATCTTTGGCAAAAGCCATGAAGAATTGAGGGCAGCTTTTCTTGTGGTTGGCTTACGTATAACTGCAACAGGATTGGGAGTTTTAATCTTTTTTTTCTCTTGGCTTCTGGTTGCCTTTGATAGGGAGTTATCGTGGTGAGAGGATGGCCCTGATTAAAATAGTCTGGCCATCCCTGTCTCCTGTTGGGTGAGGGTGTTGATGCCAGGGTTAACTGCCAAGTGCTGCTCTACCTTGTCTTCTAGAAAGAAACTAAAACTTTCTAGGATTTAAAAACTCTGGGTTTAACTGTTTCCGTGGCACTGCAAGGGCACAACTGTACCAGCAGCGAAGCCCTGGGAGAGAGTCTGTGTAGATCCTAGTAAATCCCTTGTTCTGTTGCTTCCGTGATGCGAGTGGAGGGGTGTCTGGGAAGGCTGCGCCGCTTGCAGTGCTTGGGAAGTCGAAGGCTCTTCGTGGTGGCTCATGTCAGCGGCTGTGACAGGGCGGGAGGACCTGGGCAAGCTCGTGTTTTGACAGCTGTTTCCCAGAAGCAGGCGGGTTGCCTGGCTGGCAAGTAGGTGGGGAGCGGAGCCTTTCTCCTCCTGTGTTGTTGACAGATGACCATGCGGTTCGTTAGCGCAGCGCGCCCTTTATCCTGCCAAATCAAAGCTTTGACTGCTGAGGGCAGCACGAACCAGGGTAGGACGTTTTGTGGTGCTGCGGGAGTTACAAGTGCAGCCGAGGACATTGCCGAGGCGACGCTGGACGTTTTCGGCTTGGTCGGCTCAGAGAAGAGCCTCGTCATGCTGGAACGTGAAGCTCACACTGTGACCTGCAAGGTGATTTCTGTCAAATGTCACATTTAGACTTGGGCTCCAAAAGCTGCGTCGCCCTTTCAGCTACAGCTCTCGGCACACGTGGTTGTGCGGATCCAGAAACACCGGTGGAGTCTGCCGTGCCGTCAGCCAGCCGTCGACCTTTGGCTGGTGAGTGGCTGAAGTGGCTCGTACCTGTTGTGTTGCAAACAACCCTTGGCCCTTGCTGCTGTTACCAGGATAAAGCTTTTCTCTCTCAAAATGTCCAAGACGTAATTAACCTACTGGCCGTACGTGGAGTACAGGAGCTAGCAGCATGTGTGCGTGCGGCGCCGAGCACGACGGGGTGCGGCGCCGAAGCTCGGAGGCAGCGCGCAAAGCGTAACGCCGAGAAGCCCAGCCGTGCAGCAACGCTGCTGTCCTGTTGAACCGAGGTTGATGCAAGAGTCCATCCGGGACAGAAGGAGGTGTGCGTGTGCTCTCTGTGGTGCTGACAGGTCAACTTTGAATCCAACACGTCGAATATCCAGGGAAAAGCAAGTGGGAAATACAGCCAAAGGGCTGCGGGCAGCAGCTGAGCAGAGATGAGAGTGGTACCCACGGGGCACTTTCCTCAGGCTGCTCTTGTCTTGAGAGCGCTACTCCGGCACTACCGTCAGAATTCCTATCTGATGCGATTTTTCCTTATTTCCAAAGATTTTTTTCAAGTCTTGCTGTTGATGATAGTGCCTGAATCAAGCTGTGGGTGATGATTTGTAGGAACTCCAAGCTGTCAAGCAGGCCTGCAAGGGTGAGGGAAGAACAGAGGCGTGACATGCTGTCGTATTAGACTTACACACGGATGCAGCCCGAGCTGGGGGGGCATAAAAAGGAGCATGGGCTCGCGAGGATGCGCTTGTGGAGTGGATCATGATAACTGGAGTTTCTTGTTTCTGGTTGGGGTGGATCGGTTGCGATTTGAAGGCTGGTAGGCTTTGCACGCAGGCCACTGAGAGGCAGGAGAAATTGATACTCCTGAGCCCAGAAACAAGTTGAGGATGGCTAATTCGAAGGACTTGGATTTGTTGGGGTGTCTGGAAAAATGGTGGAGAGGGGGAGGGAGTTGTTTTGTAAGCCTGGTGAGACTATCAGCAAAATTTTAAGCTACTTACTGAACTGTGGTGCCCTCGGGACTGGGTCAATTCCTTAATACACTGTTAATCTTCATGCTGACTAGGCTGCTACATAACGGCATTACACAGAAAGTCAGAGGAAGGTAAGATAAAAGTAGCATTTAAATTCCATCCTGAATAATTTAGATGAGCGTTCAGAAGTGTATGCCCTTGGTTTGGGTGGAAATATTGCCGCCTTCATTTTTCTGTTGGCTAAACAAGGAGAATCTAGTTGGGAATACGCAGCAGCAGACAGTTGTGGCGAAGCCTCAACAACCCCAAGATTGGTTATCCCTTATTTCAGTCAGCTTTTTAGCTGAATTATAACGAAAAGACCCTATTCTCAGTGCTGACAGAGACACTGGAGCTCGCTCCGAAACCAGGTCAGCACTGAGCCTCTGCAAAGAGTTGGAGGGGGACGAGGGTGGTGGGAGAGGGAGGAGGGGACCCCTGCGCATTCAGCTGCAGGACAGCCCGAGCAGCGTTCCGCAGGAAGGTGCTTCAGCAGCTGAAGAACTGGGAGCAGAGTCGCACATACCCATGGCAAACCCGCAGGGGGGACCCCTGGAACCCCTCTAGCACCACTGTTTTTCCCCAGCTGCCTTTGAGGTCTGGGCTGTGGATAGCCCCAGCAGCAGGCTGGTGTTGGAAGGGGAAAGGGAATAGCCGGCCCTCCGAACGGAAAGTGGGAGCTGGCAGTCACCAGGTGGCTCTGTAGCACGCTGAGACCAAGTTGTGCCTGTCCTAACGTTGGGGCAGAGCTTCTCGTCTGTGGGCCTCGTGTACTTGGCTTAGAGCTGCGTTGGCCACCTTTCCCTCTATTCTGCTGGCCCACTTCCTTGTGCTTCCCCCCTGACTGTGGGAGGGAGGGTGTCCTCCCTTTTTACTGCAAAATCATAGCTCTTGTTGCCAGTATTTTCGCAATCTAGATACTCACAGGCCAATTTTTGCTCCAGGGAGGTCAAAGTTCAGGGCTGTTGGTGTGGCTGTAGGTCTGAGGCTACGAGAAAATTTATTTTAGGTGAAGAGAAAGTAAGCCATTACTTTCTACAAAGGTTTATGCCCCACCCAGCCATGGCAAACTGGAAGTCCCTGTACCCAGTTCTCATTGCCTTGTAGGAATAAAGGTACGTGGGGTGGTGTTGGGTAGGGTGGATTCAAAACCGATCGATTAGTGCTCTGTCCGCTCTTCTTTTCAGCTACATCATTGAGAAAGGAGTGTGTTACCTGGTCCTGTGCGAAGCTGCGTTCCCCAAGAAACTGGCCTTTGCATATCTGGAAGACTTGCATTCGGAGTTTGATGAGCAGCATGGCAAGAAGGTGCCAACGGTCTCCAGGCCCTATTCCTTCATTGAATTTGGTGAGGTCTCTCTCCTTGTGACTACTTAGGAAAATTGTTGCTGGGGGGGAGCAGCAAGGATCCTCTCCAGCTTGGCCTCTGGAACTGACAGTTCAGCCTCTTCTTGGCACTGGAGAAATGGGTTTTTTGAGCCAGAGAGTAGAGAACCGGTAGGGAAATGGTAAATGTCCTTTGATTCAGCTTTCCTGCTTTAAGTCTTGGCCTCACTCTGGTGAATATTTGCCTGCAGTGTCCGGGCTGTGTCGGGAATGCTGCCACTCCGTTGGATCCTGCCACTCCGTTGGCAGCCAGGGTGCTCTGTGTCAGGTGAGACTCGCTCTGATAGCCCCTTCGTCTTCCAGATACCTACATCCAGAAAACCAAGAAGCTGTACATTGATAGCCGGGCAAGGAGGAACCTGGGCTCCATCAACACGGAGCTGCAGGATGTGCAGAGGATTATGGTGGCCAACATTGAGGAAGTCTTACAGCGAGGAGAGGCGCTTTCAGGTACGGGGAACGGCCGATACTTGGCGTGTGGCTCCTCGTCCCCTGGGTCGGCTGGGTGGGTAGAGCTTACTGGAGGGAAAGGCTTGCTAATCCCTGAGCCTCCAGAGGAAAGCAGTGGACTCCACGGGTGTTTCAGTTGGCTCAGGTCCATCCTGAAGCACCTGGCAGATACTGGTGCTTCTTTCGGGTGAGAGCGGCATCTCGCCACCTTGGGTGGCTCTCATCCCAGCAGGACAGGCGCTGGAGCGCAGCAGATGGCCCAGGACGTGCTGTCGCATGAAAGTGCTGCGCTTCCAGCTGCTCCAGAGAAACTTGTACAGCCAAAACATTTGGGGAACATCTTGATTGACTTTTTTCCCCTTTCCCTTTAACAGCTCTTGATTCCAAGGCCAACAACCTGTCCAGTTTGTCCAAGAAGTACCGTCAAGACGCCAAGTACCTGAACATGCGTTCCACTTACGCCAAGCTCGCGGCCGTAGCGGTGTTTTTTATCATGCTGATCGTCTACGTGAGATTCTGGTGGCTGTGAGCCGGTTGCAGCCGTGGAAGAGGGAAAGCTGGTAGCCTGGCAGGTGTATGTGTGACGGACACGGTTCCCGGGGGATGTGCATTAGAATCCACGCAGGACCATCGCCTTCATGGGAGTGTCCTGAAATCGTTAGGCGACACCCGACTACTACAGCTCTTAGTGGAGCCTAACGATAGGTGTAAAGGCTTGTTGACTGCAGGCTTTTCCTCTGAGGCAGTTTGCACTAGGATACTGCAGAGTTTGGCCTCCCATGGTTCTGCCCCGCTCCCCGGGGCACACTCTGGGAACAGTCAATCCGTGCGGCTTAGCGTAATCGCATTGTACGTCCTCCCGTTGAGTAGCTCTAGTGGGAACTGGACTCTAATGAACATTCCTTGTGTTGGCAACGTTTGCTTTTTTAGAATCTGGGTCTGCGGTTACCTTTTTTTTTTTTTTTTAAGATAAGACTCCCCTGTTTGAAGGCAAATACTGTACATAGAGTAGCTTCCACCTCTGTTGGAATAGCTGTTGTTGAGCTTTCTGTGTCTGACACCTTGGCTTGTTACACTTTAAGTTGCTTTAGGAAGAAATGGATGTTAAATTATGCCTTAAAATACATTCTGTCTAGTACTAGGAGGGGCAATGAAAGGCTTCTATGTTACCGATTCCCACAGAATTAAACTACAGGTTTGTAAGTGTCCATTTTCCCTCTCCTGATGGCTGTGTATGACAGTGTTTCCGCGTGAACAGGGTGTGCAATTCCAGCGCTGTTGGAACGGGCGCAGTGCAGACTGTCAGCACTCTCTTTTTTTCCCTCCTACCTGCAGATTCACTGCATTGTTTCCTTCTTTTTTTATAACTTTCCTTCCAAAATGTGTCAAAACTGCCAGCGTTTCATCTCTGGGATGCTTGTTTTCCTTCTCCCACTTTCCCTCACCCAAAACAACCAAAAAAAACCCCCGAACTCTGAATGTTGTGGTGAAGAAAAGGCGGTGTTTCCTTCAAGAATACTTTACCTTCACATGCAGGATTCAGCAG
>NW_010238774.1:0-1312 GCF_000690775.1 Eurypyga helias | reverse complement strand
CGGAAACACCATCTTTTTTTTTTTTTCCCTGTGGTCACCCTCCCCCTACCTCACTTGGGAAGTTGAAACTGCAGGTGAAGATAAATTCATTAGTAGTATATCACTTTCTCATAGGCCAATCTCTACGTTTCCAGTGTAATGTGATTGTTTAGGGGGGGCGTTTTTTGGTCACCTGTGCTAATAACGTTTTACCAGTTGGCTTCTGTTTTTTATTTTAAAAGAAAAGCGACCCCACAGGGCAGACGCTCTCCCGCACTCGAGCGTCTGCCGCGTGGTAGGAGGCAGACGGCGTCACAGAAGGACGTTTCGGGGCTCCCCAACACCTTTCACGAGCACAATCTCGTGTAGTTCTGGAAGAACAAACTGTGACCTGGAAGTGTTTCCTGCCGCTGGCGAGGAGAGCGCCGCTTTCCTCTCCGGGAACGCTCCCCGGCTTGGCACGCGGTCGCACCGGCCGGGAAGCAGTTACCCACCCTCCGCCAACGAACCGAGCGCATCGGGTCTGCCGCGTAGTCGAAAATCACCCGGGTTCTGCATGATCCCTCCCGCTGCTAGCCTGCTTCACTACCATCATTTTTAACGCTCTTAAGCGGTGTCCCTGGCAGGTGGAGTGTCCCGGTGACGTGGGTCTGGGGGACGCAGGTGCCGAACGGCGAGCCGACGCCGGCCCCGCGTGGATTGTTGTGATGGAGGGGAGCGGAGGGCGGCTCGGCCGGCAGTTCCCTCCTGCAGCCCTGGTGTCAGCAGTGGAATAAACACTTCTGGAAAATCCCCTCTGCAGTGTGGAGTTTCTCTTACCTGTGATCTCGAGGGGTGTTTTCTTTCCTTCCAGGGACATGAGAGGCTACGGGCCCTGTAGCTGGAGCCACCTGGGCTCCTTTTCGGAGGCAGAACTAGTTAAAAAACATGATCTTGGCCGTTTTCTGGCGGAGAGCTTCTATTTTGGTTACAGCGGGGGTCTCTTCCCCTGCTGGCACATCTCTGCCTGTTGGGTGGGAGCGAGCAGCCCCCCCAGCACGTGCGGAGCCTCGCAGGGGCGCGGGCAGGTTTTCACGGGGATGGTTCCGCGGCTGCACCATTCCTGCGGGGTACAAACCGGGAGTGGGGTGTGAATGCCACTTGGCCGACGAGGTGGGCAAGGAAGATTCCTGTCCCGTGGGGCCCCCAGGGAGCGCTTTAAGAAACTTCTTGCTGTGTTTAAAGATCCGGAGCCCCTTTTCCTTCCTGGCACGGTTGCCGTGGATGCTCTGCGCGAGGGAGGTGTAGGCTGGGGGTTGTTTCGCTGGCGGCTGTCTGCACCCCCTGAGCAGAT
>NW_010238773.1:0-31694 GCF_000690775.1 Eurypyga helias | reverse complement strand
AATATATGTGATATGTATAAATATATATTATATATATATTCATCCAAAAGGATGAAGGATGCATCTTTAACACGTGAGGAGCTGTTATATCTAGCTGCGATTTATTTTCTTTACTATGTCCTTCTGACCCACGCAAAGCAGCACACAGGGTAATTAAGACTGAGACTGAAAGCCAGCACATTTATGGGCCCTAGTAGATATTTCTCAGTAGTTCATAGGGCTGACCATAAATTTATGTGTTTGTTTAACAGACTATTCAGTGGATGGGGTTTTTCTTCTGCTTTTATAGATACTTCTTCTAATGTAAAAAAATATAATTAATGCAAAACCGACATGACACAGCATAGGATTCTACAGCTCTGCTCTGGCAGAAGTTAAATTTAACTACCTAGTTTTGTTGACCAAAGATTTCTAGATTGCGGCCTATGACTTGACCCATCCGTGGTTTGTGGCCTCATTCTTCTCCTTTCTGTCCACCTGCTTGCTCCCTCTCATTAAAGTGGGGCTCACATTGTGCTCAGTCCAAAGGTGCTTACTGGCCCTTATAATGGAGGGGCCGAAGGCCATTGCTCCAGTCGCTGAAAAGAGACCCCCTAATCACCGGTGGGAGTGGAGGTGGCCCTCACTCTGTGACTTTACCTTGGAGTCATCTATGATTGCGGGTGAGACCTGTCACGGGCTGAAGATATGGCTGGTCAGGATGAAAGCTGGATTTCTGCAACACCAGTTGGCTTAAGACTGTGATTCACCTCACACTGGCTGCCTCCTTTCCTCTTGAGAGGAAGCTGTCCTTCCTACTGAAACCTTCTGACACGCCTGCCTGTGGGCCTGCACCAGGCTCCTGGGGTGCAAGTCCGCTTTGATCCTGATGCAGCAATGCCACCTGCACAAGACTTATCTGTGCACTGTATGGGGCAAAACGCAGTAGCACTGAAGCGAGTGGTCCACGTACTCTGCAAGCATGGGGATCTCCGCAAGCAGGAGAATCGGTATTACAGCATGGAAATTCCCTTTGGTTTAGGGCTTCCTAAAGAATATAATCAGTGTGGTAGGAGCTGAGAAACACCAAGGGGATTTGCATCTGCATTTACCCGTACAGGGGCATGGGCAACTACCCCCACCACCAAAGCATGAAAGGTCACCCACTCTCCAATACAATCCAACGACAGGACAACCTCCCATTAGGCAGGTGTAAGTTTGCTTTTGGGTAACCATTAACAGGAGCTCAATGTACAAACAACTCCTCTTTCCACCCACTCCTCTCAACCCCATCCAGGGGCAAACCCCAGCAGCCAGTGTAGTTCAGGGCAGCGTGTGGCCAGTGAGCCTTTTCCAGTCTTCCCGCTGACCTCCGCTTTGCCCAGGGAACAGCCTTGTTCAGTAGTGTTACTTAATAGTCCTACACCACCCCTGTTTTCTCACGGGACAACACAGCTCTGTAAGAACAAGTGTGAAGCTGACTTTTGCTTTGCCATAATTCCCAAGTAGATTTTCATTTGACTCGGGATTTCACATGAATTTGATGACTACAAAACTATGGAGACTGTAGACTAAGGATGTATTTAAGACCAAAAATCAGATAGATGCACTGAGTCAAGAACTTGAGAGCCCTGTTCTGGACTCTGACCATTTCTCTATGGGATTTTTGTATGTGCAGTTTAATAATAAACTCTAAAGAGGTTCTTAAGTGCTTCATGGAAGTGAAGCCTTCTGTCAAATAGCACCCAGCACAAATACAACATTCAAGATAACACATACTGATATACAAGGCTGTGTGAAGATGGTCGGTTGAAACATTACGATTTTTGGCCAACCTTGTGTGGCTGTAGCTCGTTTAAACCAAAAACACAGCCAAAATGAGCAGAGATCTGCTAACTTGGCAGAATTTGTGGTCTTTGATATTCCTAAAATATATCTTGCTAGTAGCTGTATTTGCAAAGAAACCAGGTGCTTTCATTGTACCTGCTAAATGCACCTGAGTCATTTTAAAATAAGTCCCATGGAGAAAGGATCCCTTTTCTACTGCGTATATTCAGAGACCTTGCTCCCAGGGTCTTCTTCAACAAAACACCCTCATGAATCACAGGCACTGGCTTTTTACTCTTAATCATAAAATTTTATCCCTGCAATTACTGCAAATTCACTAATAGGAATGAAAACACAATTAAGAAAACTTCATCCTAGCCCACCACTGACTCCTCAATGACTGTTTCAGTGCACGTACACGTGACTGCATATTTCATGTGTGCATGCTGCCTGTGAAGTATTCCATAGTAACCAAGAGAAACTGGGGGGATGAATCACCTCACTACAAGTTCTGTTACAGGTCAGCAAAAGAAGGGGAGGGAACAGCCAGCCTAAACAACACAGGTAATTGATCTCAAATTCTTCTGTTTATACACCCAGTGCCCTGAAGGCATAACTCGAGTCCTTCCAGATTGCATCTCTTCCCCATGTTTCCTTAGAGACAGGGGTGAATCAGCCTGGAGAAAAGCAGCTGGAGCCGATAAAAATTCCAGAGGGATAACCTGGCCCCTCCGCTGCTTTGCCTAAGACTTCCAGAGCACGACTCTGCTTTCTCCTGTTACTTCAACCTCAGGGGCTCCTGTTTTCTGGGAGGAATGCAACGCTATCGCTCTAAGACTGCGGAGATCTTGGGCAAGGAGGGGTCTTCTTTCTCTCTGACATTTCAGCTGTTTCCCTATTTTTCCATGCTTTGTTTATCCTCCAGTATCTGTTGTTAACAAAGCGGCTCAGGCAATCCTGTCTGTCTGTTCATGCAGCTTTGTTAATGTACAGTCTGAGCTACTCCATTAATTAATTAATTTCCTCTGTCCCTGTGACATACAGAATTATTAATATCCTGGCAAGGTGCTTAGGGACCAAAGATTACAGGCATCATTTGCAGCCCACTGGATCAGAGGCAAGCTCTCATTGCACTGGATCAAGACCAGGAACCATGCAGAGCTGAAATTGTATTCCCCAGCCCAGCCTCTTTGCCTCAGCCCATCTCCCCTCTGGCTGTTAACTTTGGGGTTAATAGGCAATAAAACCCAGTCCTGTTCAGATCGTCTCCCTTCCAAGCTCATCATATCTGAAGAGATGCTCTGCTTGGTGTAAAATGCCCTATATCAGCAGTGAAGGACACAAGCTGCAGCCACCCATGAAAGGCATGATAAAATATTCATCGGAAAGCTGCACAATTCCTGAACCTGTGGGCCCATTTGTAAGTTCTTACAAACTTACAAATCCAAATTACTTAACAGGTTAGTTTTACTCAGAAAGCAGAGGAATTACAGAAGGGTCAGGGAATGTAAAGAAATACAGTTAAAACCAAAAGAAACAGATGCCTTTAAAAGAAATGGCATACTTGTCATCATTTACTTCTTGGGTCAGAGGGAGTGACCAGTGGCCAGAGAAGTATTCCCAGTTGTCTCTGACAATCCTTTTAAATTTATTTCTTTTGTGCATTAATTCGTATGTTACTTTTATCTCTTTAATAAACTTAAATCTACTGACTTATTGTTTGAATTGTAAACTTCTAAGCTACTACTCCACAGCTCCAGACTTGAACATGTTAATGTGTAACAGGTTTCGTTCATAAGCCTCAATATATTCTGTAGTGTAACGTGGCCCAAGTCAGATCTGCTGTAATTAGCCGAGGCTCCCTTCAGGCCAAATGAAACTCAGCCTTCTTGTTGAGTGTCTCTTTCTGGGGAAAGCCTTTGAAATCCACAGCAGACTGGAAAAAAAAGCAAAGTTCCCTCCTACTCCTTCCAATTTCAACAAGTTGCCTTTTTTTTTTTTTTTTGGTCATTCATACGCGTAGATGCTATTAATAAAATTGCTGAATGAGAATGGTTAACCCCAAAAAGTGACACATACCTTATGCTTCGCAAGCCAACATGACAACAGTCAAAACAGAAATCAGCCTTTCAATACCTCAGCACATAACGCTGTCTGCAGTGTAAAAAAGTATCAGACGACATCATATCAGTTGCAGACAGATGAGTCACTAGAAAGCTTGAGACAAGCAGACCCAGAGTCACCTCCAGCCTGCAAAACACTTCCCGTCTTTAATAAAAAACGGTGGAGGATTCTGTCAGTGAAGCGAAACGCCTGGCAGACAGATGGATGGGCCAGAGCCCTGCGCTTCCTGTCCCCTCCCGGAGAAGGGGGGACCCAGGGCAAAGAGGAATGGCAGGGAAAAAAGGGAGAATGAGTTTCCCTCTGGCAGTTGGTAGAGCAACAAGATTTGCCCCCGAGCAAAAGAATGATAAAACAGCCCTCGCAAAAGAAAAATGTGGGATGAGGCGCAGACATTTTGAGCTGGAAGGTAACAAAAGCTTTGGCCGATTGGATTTCTTACTCCGGTTTCATCAAGCAAACCTGACGTTTTGCTTTTCCCCTCTGTCCCAGGGCTTTGTGCCAGCAGCACTAGTACCCAGCCATATAATGTGACTAGGTGCATTACAGCAAGTGGTGCTGGAGGGCTCAGAGCAAGATTTGGGCATCTCTCTGCATTTAGCGGGGTCAATCCAGGAATGCCTTCTCCTCTGTTAACAAACCAGCAAAAGACCCAATTTCCAGTCCTGTAGTGTCTCTGAGAGCAGTGCAAAGGAGAGGGGATGTTGGTCTTATCAGCTAAAACGATCCTCCTTTCCCAGTGCTGGAGACCTCCCAGGTGGGATTCACACCACAGCTTTCCCAAGGCAGTGTGGGTCTGCCTACAGCATGAACCAATTCCTGTCTTGACTTGGCTTTATTTACATGGTTCCTCTGTTGACAAAATCTTCACCAGTCCTCCCCTTCCAGATTTTCAGCAGAGAAAGGAGAAATACAGATAAAATTTCTGCAGCCAAACTCCTCTTAGTTCTCACGAAACAAAATAATCAGAAAAACAACTTCCATCACTGCCTCCCCTCGCACTTCTCAGCCCCCTCTTCCAGGTTTTAAAGAAAAAGGGGCTGCACAACATCAGATACATCCTTTGCTGTCAAGGCTGTTAGACCCCAGGCCCCGCTGTATGCTGCCCTTTGCTGCCATCGTCCCTTGGCAGCTCTGCCCCGCAGCAGCGAGCCTGCGGCGAGATGCCTTCAGGGTGGAGCAGGTAGGGCACAGCTCCCAGCCCCTGGAAAAACATCTCCAAAGGTTTGGCCTGCTAGTTTTCCAATAGATCCACACCCACCATGAAGCAGTGCCCAAGGGCAACCGAGTGCTCAGCCCAGGGAGGGAGGGAGGAAGTGGTGGACAGGCTCAGAGCAGGGCAGTTTGCTGGGCAAGAAGAGAAAAGAGGCACCTGCACCGCAGCCGGGTGAGCCTCTCGGCTCGCTACGCGTCTGCATGATTCCCACACGCAGCCATGCGCCAGGCTATAAGCTTGAATTTCTCTCGGGTCTTTGACATTAAAGTTATTTTTTTTGGGCCGTTTGCTGTGGTCAGAAACAGCCTTTACTGCCTTTGCTACCAGCTGCAGAGGGGAAGGTGGTCACTCTGAGAGTGCCTGTCTTCAGGGGCCAGTTGAGGTGCTGGACACAGGCTACAGCACGTCCGGGCAGGGGGAAAACACGCAGGCAGGTGAGGAGTGGCACGCAGAGCAGGAGCGGCCTTGCCGGCCACGTCAAGGTGGGTGAGAGGGAGAGCAGAGGTGGGTGAGAGAGAAGAGAGGTGGGCAGCCTGAGCAAGTGGCATTGTAGCCTGGGGAAGAAGGAGAGGGAGAAGTTACGTACAGAAAGAGGTGTGTTTTTTACCTTTCATTTAAAGCTAGAGGCACAGGGAGGCATTTTTTTCATTCATGGATGATTCAGAGTTCACAAAAAGCCATATGCAATCACTGGATTTGAAAACAATACAAAAAGTCTGAGCACATGCAGGACCTCTTTTGATAAATAACACATTAAAGGGTGGTTCAGCCCTAGCTCAGGCTGGGTCTGTTATCTGGCCGTGAGCAGGTCTCTAATTGCCTTACATTTCTCCCATCTGAAAAATAAGCAAGCAAGCTTCCTTATCACCAAGAGGTGGGGGGACAAGAGGAATAAAATGAAAGTGAATGACAAAGAGAGATGGAGAAGGGAGTCAGAAGCTTTGGAAGAATAGTACAGTATCCATCTGCCCTCAGTGAGAAAAAATAGCTCAGCTCTGAGCAACTGTAATACTTTAAAAACCCAAATGTTTATCAGTGTGAGCCCTACTTCGTTATTGCTTGCCCCCTCCCATCTTTGGGGTTTGGGGTTGGTTTTTTTGCTTCTTTGCATCCTGCACCAAGCCCAGGCCCAGTGCACCAGGCATGGTACAGCTGTATATCGAGACATCGCGCCTGAATATTGCAGAGCTTAAAACAAGCAAAGAGGGGAGGAACATGCACCAATAGACTACAGAAAGCCTTGGTGTCCAACAGCTTGTAACTGGAAAGCATTCATCCAGGAAACTACCTGCCCCAGGTGCTGGGTGGTCGATGTGCCCTTTTTCAAGCCCGCTGAACGGCGGCGTATGGCTAAGGGCTGTATCAACATACGGAGGGAATTCACATCTAGTTGCTGGTAACTGTAGAGGGAGTACCAGTTCAGGTGGCCAGGCTTGGGAACTTGCATGCAACCCTTGCCCCCTTATACCTGAGCCAGGATCCTCTAAAATTTTTCCTGTTCTAAAGGTGTGGTTGTTTGGGGGGTTTTGTTTGTTTGTTTGTTTAACTTTTAAAATTTTGCTGTTGCTCCCGGTGTTGTACATTAGCTGGGTGGCCATCTAGGCTCATGTTATTCGGCACATCACCCTATTTCTAAGCCAGCCCAGTGCCAGCACTTTCTGTCCAAGGAAAATAGGACTCTCTGACCCTCACAGTTATCACTGATTAGCCTGACAGCCTGCACTCGACTGCCTTTCCCACGGTGGACTTGTGCTTCACTACCCCCTGACCTGCTGGGTGTTTCCATCTAGGGAGCGAGAAACTTGCCTTAAACCTGGAAACGGCCTCCAAAGTTACACTACAATTAGTTATTGTTTGGTCACCAAACTATCCCCCGGCTAAAAATTTCTAATAAGAAAACACAGCTTCCTAACCCTTTTTAGCTAGATGGGATAAAGCAGCCCAAATCAATTTCCTTTATAGACATCTGTAAAATGTTTCATTTTTTAGGACAGGGTGGGTGGCTTTTTGCCATTGTTTGAGTGGAGGTGGGGAGGCTCTCCACCCCCAGCGAGGCTTCCCAGTCACAGACTAACAATTTCCCTGCCATCTTCCAGCTGCTCAGGCTCTCAGCAGAGCTAGAAATGAAGTTTAATGTGCATTCAAAGTGCTCTACAAATAGTAGTTAAACTTGTCAGTGTGTAGAGTTGTTATTAATCTACTCATCTGAAGGGATTTCCCCGCAGAACTCAGGTCCCAAATGAATAAGGAGCTGAGTACCTAGTGCTGTTGCCTTGAGGATTCCTGGCCATGCAACATCACAGGGAATGGCTACAGTCTCCTCTAGCCAGGCTGGATGAGGCTTTGAGCAGCCTGACCTAGTGAAGGGTGTCCCTGCCCATGGCAGGGGGGTTGGAACTGCATGGCCTTTAAGGTCCCTTCTAACCCAAACCATTCCGTGATTCTGTGATACTCTACAGCAGAAGATGGGGCAAAAAATTACTGCATATTATTGCCTTTAGGCACCACTGATCCCCCTCACAATCTCAAGCATCATCCTTTCCAGTGGTTAAGCAGCAAAAAAGCATCCTTTTTTTCCCTATGCAAAGCATCACCTCGCAATAAATTGTTTAGTCATAATCTCCTGTTTTTTGGCAAAAAACCTTTTTTTCTTTTTTTTGTTAATCCCCAGGTGAAAAGGGAGAAAGATTCCCCATCTTAGGTCTGTCCTTTGCAAAGGACTGAGTTAAGACAGGGAATATTCTTTGCCCAGCAAAGGACTAGCCCATCTAAGACATTAGCAATGGCGATACACACGCTACCCAACACCTCCACTTTCTAATAACACAAATACCTTGAGAGCTATAACAGTCATCTCTGTGTAATTTCAATAGCATCTGAAGAACGATGATGGGAAAGAGAGGCAAGGAATGCTAATGGCATAAAGTTTTAAGTGTGGATGCAAGTGCTTTGTTAAATATTGTCCGCCAAATGCTCTAAACGCTGGAGGAACTTTGCCAAGGAGGAATTTGGCTCTGTGTGCTCCTTTGTCCATTTATTGGGTTTCTTTAAGCCTTATTCCAGCCCTCATTTCAAGGTATTCTGGATGCATAAGTAGGTCTAAGATAGTGATGCCTCTATTAAATATTTATGAAGTAAGGCCATTAGGGTTTCAAGAAATTCATACGCTGGGTCCAATCCAGCAAAACACTTAAGCAGAATTTAACTGTTCAGTAAACAACTAGTCCCTGGTGCTCCCCACAATGGTTACGCTTATGCCTGTGCTGAAGATTTTATGGAATTGTTGCAAAAATAGTCCACAATTCCCAAGTTCATATTCTGACAATCACAAATATAAAAATCATTACTTCTTCCTTCATCCATTGACTTATTTACATTAGCTGATTCTTCCTCTCCGTAACTCCAAACCATAAAAATTCCTTGTTTGACTAGATAATGAGCTACCAGCAAGTGATGTATATTTAAAGCATCTTCAAAGAGCCTCACACTCAACAGGACCCAAAGCTACTCTATACAATTCGCTCGCCTGTTTATGAAACTGCAAAGCAAGCCAGCATTTTTATATGCCTAATCAAGATAAACCCCATGTTGATAGAGACCAGTCTGATAGCTCGCGTATTTTGATCACTGTATATAACAATAACAGTGACATATCTTGATTAAAAGACCAACCAAGTTGTTCCTGCTGGGACTGGCTGGCGGAGATGCTGCCGGCACAGACACAAGCAGACCACGGGTGACTATGGCGAACTTGAGCTAAGGAAAAAGCAGTGATTAGAGAATTGCTCAGTTGTGAAAAGTCCTCCTATCTGTTAAAGCGAAGAGAGTTGGGTTAGGTGAAATCCAGCTATTTGGCTAGAAGGTCAGATGCAGCAAGAGACAATTAAAGGTAATTTAGCCCTAAGAAACATCACAGACATCTCACAGTGGTGAGGAGGAACTGATTAGGTGTGCCCGCAGGCTTCCCGGTCTCCCCACTTCACTCACTAGCAAAGATGTCACACGTTAGTTGGAACAAGCTTTCAGTCTTTCCAGTCCTATTTGCCCCTGGAGCTAAGGACTGGTGCTGAATGTACGAGGTCGTTAGTATCCTTTATATGTCTTTCATGCCACAGACCCTGGATTCCCTCTCAGTCTTCCTCCCAGGCAATAAGTAAGGCCAGCACTGTTTGCTACAAGCCAGGTGTGATTCTCAAAGTGGTTTTCAACAGCAAATTTCAAGAAGTTGTAGAAACCCTTCAGGGTCAGAAAGACCTTTCTGGAGCAGGAGTATCAATCACACACAGGCCAGTGGCTCTGAGCACAGATGAAGGCTGGCATTTCCTGTAATTAATAGCATATATTTAAGAATATAGTCACCCCTCACTAACCTGGAGTGCTGTTTCACCTACTGAAACTCAAGCATCCAAGTTAGAAGTGCTGTGAAGCGTATGGGCAGGGTTACTGCCACAGAACAGGAACTGCGCCAAAGTATTTCCTGAATGCCATCTTCTTCTCACGACTTTGGCACCTAAACTTAATTTGCAAGCAATTCCTTCTACTTGTGATTGCCAGCCCAGAGTCTATCCTGGGAGCTTATCTTTTAGAGCCTGAAGGAGTAGTTTTATGGTTCTCTGCTTCATCTGACAGTTCAGTGCTTGGTGACAATTGCAGAGGGGTTCAGCTCATTGCAGGAGGGACTTAAATCTGCAGATCTTGCTTTGCAGGAAACTGCCTCAGCAGCTTGCAGTTTTTCAAAGGTGATGGTCTCATTCCCTTCATCTCCCAGCCATTAGGCCAGGAGAAGCGAGATGAGAATAGCACAACTGCTGTTTAGTGTTTGGGGCAGTGACCTAAAACCAGAGTTTGGGCACAGGACCCTGGGTGTGCAATAATTTGATATTTTTAAATAGGACTACTCCATCCCACCATCAATATTTTACAAGCTAGCAGCTAAAATAACCACTGGGGGAGGAGGGGGATGGTATGCTGAGTTTGGCTCAACTTGGGAAGACCCGAAGCTCAGCATAGCTCATCCTTTGAGTGTGTTATAACCATAATTTCTTGGGCAGGGGCAGAGGCTGCTGTTGCCCTGAGCTGTGCTAGGCTTTCAGCCTGGCTCTGCCTGGTCTGAGAAGGTGCACTTGTTTGAACCCTGTGTGTACGAAACCAGAGGATAGCTAATTTATGGAGGAGGATTAAGAACAGAAATGTCTGGCTCTGTCCAGACCACAGGCATACCTAACGATGAGCAGGACTTTAGGTGGTTGGCGAAGTCAGCCTGTTAGTCTCAGCAGCTATGCCAGCTTAAACAGCTCCCACCTTTGCCTGTTTCCCATCAATCACCCCCTCAGCTTTGACAGCCCAGTTGATTTTGGGGCTGCCCAGGATGCAGCATTAGCAAACAGATCGAGTTAGACTTTTCTTCTAGGATTATTTGATAGCCTGGAGCAGTTCACTGATCCAATTTACCATGCTAGTTTACCAAACAGACATGCCAGGCACCTGTCCAGAAACAAGCAGGTAAAGGGGACATTGACGACGCTTTAGGCTACTATTGCTACTGAGGAAAGGACCACTGAATCTGCCCCTGGGATCAGGCAGCAGCTGGCTGAGGTTGTGGGGATGCCTTGCTGGATTCAGCTGCTTTGCGTTTTCTAGGGTAATTCCATCATTTTGGTTTAGGGAATCACTGGCAGACACTCCCTTTAGTTTTGCTCAGCTAAGTAACTCTTAATTAACATTTAAACCATCCCTGTGACAATGCCTCTGTGTCTGCCTTCTAGCTGCACTTTTCCCCAAAATCCCACTGATTTGCCAGTATCATGCTGTTGATGAGTTGCTCAAAACCGAACACATGTTGCTAAGGGCCATAAACACAGAGCCTGTTACCTCCTTGTCTCAGAAAGCAGTGCTTCAGGGCACTGAGCCTAGCATTTAATTAACAGTTATCAGTGATAGGAATTGTATATATTGCAAAAGCAGCCGGTGTAGAAACACCATCTGGGCAGATGTGTCAGAAAAGGGGATTTCTCGCCCCTCAGCCTGTGTAGCTCTGGGGTCTCTGGGTTAGATGTCTATTGCTGCCTTAACCAACACAGTTGTAAATGCAAGCCTAATTCCAGGACACAGAATATTTGTGGTTTAAGGCTAAGACGCAGGTCCAGGTAAGCCACAAATGTTTGTGTCCCAGAGCAAGCATTTCTAGGGTGTCCAGACAATCCAGGAGAATGAATTGGATTGAGCTGTCAGGCAGATGCACAGACTCCTGTCTAGACGTACAAAGCACAGGTCAGGACAGGGCAGGTGGACAAGACACACGCATGAGGAGAATGTGGGTGGCAGCAGGAGGTAGGGAAGGGAGCAGCATTCGACAGCCTAGCAGATGTCTCAGCTTTCCGTTTGTCTAAGCAACGCCAGACAGCCTTACAGGGATTTTATTTGGCAGATCTCCTCCTTGGTCCTCCTTGGGGCCACATCCCGTCCCAAGCCTGCATGCGATTTGGTATTTGCTATCCTGCTTAAGAATGCAGCAACATAAATACGGACCCGCAAAAACAAATTGATTCTAGCAGAGATCATTTGGGGATAAATGCTGCTTTTAAACATTTGCCCTTACATTATAACTTGTTTCCTTGAAGGAAAACCTATGGACACAACTCAAACTGGCGCCTCAGCCCCTTGTTGGGGATTCATTTTGGTCCCTTTGGGAAATAAAGTGGAAAGATGCTACAGACGGGGGTAGCCAGGAGACAGCAGCTTGGTTGTTCAATTGCCTCTAACACCCAGGGGACACAGCAGCGTTGGATTTGTCAAGGGAATTAACACCTGCTCAAGTTATTTAGGGGTCTTTGATCACAGAGAGAGAAATGAGACAGCAGTTAGGCTGAAACAGGAAAGCCCCTTTCACTCTTGCCCCACATTTAAGTGGGACAGATGGTATCAAGCAATGCTAAGAGCTCAGTCTGGGCAGATCGCAAACCACCAGTCAAGATACAAGCTAGCACAAAATACTTTCCTGGATCATTCCAGCAAAGTATCAATACATCCAGCTGGACACCTGCCCAGATCACATAGCTGTTCAAACAGCCTTGCTGGAGAAATAAGCATCCCAGAAGTCTCCAGTCCTCTGTATCAAGCTTTGCCTAAAGCTCTAGTCTCCCAACAATGTTAATAATAATTAAAAAAAAGAAAAGAAATCTCTGCACCCAGTCATTAAAGAGAGGCAACACTGTCACAGTGGCCAAAGGAAACGGCGGGTCCCCCGCTAGTTAAAAAAGTAATTACATACTTCGTTTGTAAAAATGTTGCCCTGCCAATGGAAACACGTTTTTTAATAATTTTTTAAAGAGGCTGGGTTTTTTAAATAACTGGTCTATAAAGCAAGCTGGGAATAAATACCCATTAAAATCAGATGTAGAACTCAGTATTAAAGAAGAAAAAAAACCCACCCAAACAAATGCAACAGGTTGACTTGATAAACTCTGCTGCATTCCCAGACCCCGCCAAGCTGTCTCGCTGTGCTGCACTCGTTGCTATCCTCGCAGTAATTGCCCCATCCCCACTAAAACCCAGTTGCAGACAAACTGCACAGGCCAAACTCTCCAATGATATCAAAACGTGGCTTTTTGCTAAATTGTCTGGACCTTTGGCCTTTGTCCCATTTCCTTATTTTTTCCACCCCCCTTCTTTCTCATTTTCATCTGAAAGGAACATAACACTGAACAGCCCTGTACACAAGCTGGGGAGTAAAGAGGTAAAATCCATCACAGCACTTTGTGTAGAATAGATGATGACAGAACTGCAAAGAAGAAATATATCTTTAAAAATTGCACATTTTTGCACTTGGATATCAAGATAATCTCTAAACATGAGCACTAAAAAACAGAATTCTCAAGTGCAGGCTGTTTTTTAAATAAAGATGATCAGATCTAGACAGAACAGAAGAAAACTCCACCTTGCCAGAGGAGCGGTGCTCTCCCAAGACAGCTTATTGCCCACATCCGTTGTGACACTAGCTCAGACTGGAGGTATGAGGAAGCCAGAGGGGAAAGCTGGTTAAATTCTATAAACCTATTTGGCCCGTATAAAAATAAACAGATTTTTAAATTATTTTTGTTCTGAAAGAACTTAAAACAGACATTGTTTTTTCAAACCTTCACGTTTTTAAAAAGGTTCCCCTAATTTTTAATGCAAATATCAAGAGCACATTCTGACTACCAGAAGACAGAAATATTTTGATAAACAATTTTGCTGGAAGTTTTATAAGTTTAAAAAAATATGTTGTCATGAAAAACATTTTCACAGACGGACCTATCTGTGGAAAATCTTATTTAAAAAAGCCCATTGATTTTCACACCACTTTTTGGACGGCTTCTAATGGGGTGAAAGCTGCTCCTATTTATTTATAAAAAGGAATTTGTAGGCAGTTCTGGGGCCCGTGCAGGTATGCACACCTAAGTGCAGCCTCTCCCTTGCCTTCAGCTCCACACAGCCTTGCCTGGCTGCGTCAAGATACCTGTTAGATCTTTAACTGGGAAGAGGATGATGTTGACGGAGCTGTAAGGACAAGGTCAGCGCCACATTACCACAGCAGCCCAGAGCAAAGGAGGAGCTGTATTTACTGACAAAATAGCGTAGACATACCTTGAGATTCTTACTACAAAATGCACCCCATTATTTGAGATGCTACAGCGGTCAACAAAATAGTAGGTCCTGCATTTCCACAGATGCAGAGAAGAGGGATGCAGAGCCCGTGGCAGGGGCTGGAGTGCCCTTTCCATGCACCTGGGGCTCCAGGAGGAGTCCTGTCTCCTTTGAAGTATGATTACAGCTGTGCAAATAATTACATTTTGGTTCCCTGGCTGAACTTGAAAACATGGTATTTTGTTTCAGATCCATCCAAAATGATTTAAAAATTCTGTGTGTACCAAAAAACAGAAATCATCCGCTCCCCACCTGGAGTCAAAGGAAACATTGCATTCAGCCCAGAAGGAAAAAGATAAGATGTTATTTTAAATGTGCATTTTTACTCAGCAACACTACCCTCAGCACACTACAAAAATACATGCAACAGAAATGAAACAGCTTCCTTTGAAGGGCTTGCAAGTCAACCCTGCAAATATATAACATCTTTCAGAAAGCATGAAGGATTGACGCAGGGCCACCTCGGCACAGCCGGCACAGGCAGGAGGTATAACAAAAAGTCTGTAGGTACTTTCCCCAGGTGCCACCCCAATGCTTTACTGCACATTCCTTTTTCTCCATGCCCCTTCCTAGGGCAGCCCCAGCCACTGACAATCAGAGGACAAGACAACTTGAGATGTCCCTGCGAGAAGCCCTGAGCACATTTCTTAACCCAAACACTCGAGTTCACACGTTGCTGGTGTACTTCCCAGCTCCACAGCTCCAGCGCCCCAGGGTAGACCCCATTCCAGCCTGATCCAGCCATGACCTGCATTCCGTGAATGGGTTCCACATTTACACATGGGATAAGCACATGTAAAGCATATGGTCCTTAAAGAAGCCACTCCTGCTGAAACTGGAGTACCTACCCCCTTTTGGAGAAGGGCACGGGCAAACACAGTGATCTCCTTCCAGAAAGGCAATGCATTTATGCGTTACTATGAAGGTGTGAAAACCTCTCAAACACACTTTGTTCCCACCTGTAAGATCCAGAGCTTCCTCCGCATTTCCACTATAGGAGGAGAGGATCCAGACCAGCCAGACACATACCAGTTCCTCCCTCCCAGCTGAGGGCACAGAAGAATTGCAGCTTGTTCACCCACTGGGAGGATTCAGCATACGGAAAAGCTGGTCCAGGGCCAAGGAAGATCCTTGGCTGCATGAAAGCTTGCTTTCCTCCAGGAGGCCAAGAAATGCTGATTTCAGCATCTCCTGTCCTTTTTTCCTAGAAGATAAGAGCTAGAATGAGGGGTGCAGAAGAACACGCCTATCATCCTCCCCTGGGATTGCTCTCGTGCTACTAAAACCACTCTGTCCACACGCCGACTCCCTCACTGCAGGTGAGGGCTGTGAAGTTGGTTCTTGCTTGCTGTTGCCATGTGGTTCCTCCTCTCCTTCACAGGAAGGATTTGCAAAGGAGACTATATCAAGCCCCTGAAGTTTGTGGAGAGCGAAAAGCACAACTAGGTCATGTGAATGCTAAATAGCAAAGTATTAGGCCCTTGAAGGCCAAATTCAGTGAGTCTGACAGTACTAACAAAAGAGGAGTATTGATCCCAACCACAATATTTCCACACATGTTTGGAAAACAAAGCTTGCTACTTAGATCTTTACTGCAAGTATAGCTTAAAATAATCTGGAAAGTGATTTTGGTTTATTAAAATTAACTTTCTGAGAAGGGAGCATTTATACCCTCCCATAAAGGTAGAAGAGGCCATCAACAGCATCACCATCACTTGCTCCATGACCAGCCATGAAATGCCAGCTAGGAGTTGCACAGAAAGAGCAGCCAGTGCCCTCCAAGGCCTCAGCACTTTGAGCTTGGTTTGGAGCAGCTCCTCCACGCCAGAAGAACCCCACAGCAGTCAGTGGGAGTCCATATGACTGACATTTTGTGGCCAGATCTGGTCTTACATAGATGGGGTGGATGAAAGATGACAGAAATAAGAGGCAGTTGTGTTAACGTTGCCTGACACAGCAAATGCCAGTTCTCATCCCGCGGGGCCCACTCCCTTGGCCTGACCGCGGCACTGCAGCTCCTGCTATTATCAGGAATATAAGTCTGCACATAAGTCTCCTTAAAATAGTTTGCATATAAAGTGAAACTGGCATACTTTGGCGTATAAAACTGTGTTTAATGAAGGACTGGTTTAAAAATGCTTGGTAGTTGCCAAGAATATTTCACCAGATCAGAAAAGGCACTTGGCCAGGCTCTTGCTGTTCCAGATACACTAACGTTAGGCTCCTATTCCGAGAGGCTGGATGACTCAACTGCAAAAATGCACTCCGGTCCCAAGCTCTGCACAGAGGGTGGAGGAAACAGCCTGGTCCAACACGAAGACATAGTCAGTGGCAGCCTGTGCATTGCCTTTAGTGGCCTTGGATCTGGGCCTGGGTGTGTTTATATTCCCAGCACATTGTTTCTCTTCCTTACCAATATCCCAGCACTGCATAAGCAGCCTGGGACACCTTCCCTAGATATTCCTCAGCTACCTCCTCAGAGTTTAACTTGGTGAACAGAAGTCAAACCTCTCCTATATTTCTTCCAGATTAATTTTCTCTGTTTCATAGCACAGAACAACCCCAAAAATCACATCCAGTGTTCTTCGGTCCCTGCAGACTCAAGTCCAACAGTGAGAATGAGACAAGTTTAATTACTTGTCTAAGCCAAAGCTGCAATATTATATTGGGAAGCACTTTTCCTCCTTTAATTGTTAAATCAGATTTATAACAGGCTTCAGCTAATTGAGACTTGTCTACCTTGCATATACAACAATGAAAAAGTGACATCGTAAAAGTCCATAATAAAAATCTTATGGGCAAAACTGTTTAGAAATTTGTGATTTAAGGTCTAGTAGAACTGCCATCCAACTCCTGACTGCAGCTGAGGATTAAACAAAAATGGTCCTGTATTCAGCAGCTTTAACAAGATATGAGAAAAGAACCTGGGGCAAAGATAATGGATTTGGAAGAAGTAGAAGGAACAAGATGGAAGATCAGTCACAGCAGAAAGGGGTTCTCTGTGCTTGAGGATTGCTTGCACCTAGACTATTGCACTGGAGTAGATTCACTGTCCTCAGCTACCAGGTTAAGGGTAAAGAACAGTGAAGAGACAATATGAATTGAATGGGTCAGGTCCTCATTTAATGCATCCAAGTCCATTCCTGGTCCGACATGATTGTGTAGCAGTAAATTATTTTAGACAGCACAGTCATTCTTCGGGCAGGAGGTATCCTGGTTTGCACAGTCAGCAGCCTCTGAGGCTGAATCCTGCACTGCTGAAGGGGTGCGAGGCTCCTTTTGCATTCAGAAGGTTTCCAGCCCTACAGGCCATGTATTACAGACTGACCACGCCATAACCATGATGTGCTACTGGCATGTACTTCACTCCCTGTACCAATACTCCAGCCAAAGTTTCACTACAATGCACACACCCCAGAAATAAAGTAAGTGTGCCTGTGGTTCTTGGAAGCCTAAAGTTAAACTTCTTAATAGCATAACAAAAACAACAGAGAGATTATTCAGTGCATCATCCATGGCATTTATTAATATTAGATCACCCATGCTCATTGGCTGCTTTTCTCTTCTGAGCAGCCATCAGCAGAGATTTATTTCTTTTCAAATTATTTCTCCCTTCTTGAGTCAGAAGGGACCTATGTGAAAAAGTCATCTTTTGGAAAAATACAGTTAAAAAAAAAAAAATCTGTTCCTAAATTGCTCCTTTTCAACACACTCACTGAATTACAGTAGCTTTTAACAGAGTAGCAGAAGAGCTCAACATACAAGGCTTCCTTTCTGTCACAGAAGAGACCAAGACAGAAAATTGAGACTTAATGTTTACATCCTTTTCTAGACAGATGGTTGTTTTTCTTCTCTAACCAAATATGTATATTTGGCCTGCCTCCAGTGCCTCAGTAGTGCTGGTGTCATACTTTACCCTGTCTCATAAAAAAAAAAAACAGCATGCTTTTCCTAACACACCAAGCTAGACGCTGTATTTTCCAAGTCCACCACTTGAGCAGTCACAGCTTTCCCTTTCAAAACCCTGGCAATGCAAATGACAGCATCTGAGCACTCATTACTAGCACTATTGCAGCTTCTCATGGCTCAAATGTCTTCAGCAGTGAAACTGCTGTAGATTAATCTTCTGCAGCTCCTTCTGCTAAACAGGGTGAAAGGTGTAAACTGCCCATTTACAGCTTTCTCCATAAATCATGTTTCTCTCAGGGCTCAGAACCTTGCTGATGAAGAAGTTGAGCAACGGGCTTTCCATTGACATCAGCAACAGTTGGATCAGGCCTGAAACAGCTACAAATGTAAGCTTGCTTTGCCTCTAAAAACTTGTGAGCTTCTGTGCTTGGAATTTTGCACTTTTCAATCCAAGCTTATTAGGCTCTCACTATTTCTGGAAGCTTTCAAAAACATTCCAGGGAGCGCCTTTCTTGGGCTTGTGATCATATAACATATCTTTACATCCAGTCACTAAAGGCAAGGCAATAAATAAATCTGCAAATTCCACTTTTCTTCAGCATGTCATTCATTTGTAAGTGGCTCAGACAGCAGAAATCTATAATCACAATTATGCTGTACTTCCCTGAACTGAGAAGATGCAGTTCTGATTTTTTTATTAGGTTGACTGAGCCATTTGCAAGGGATTTCATCTTAAGTAAGAAAATCTGCCAGCATACATGTCCGGGTTCACATTCAGTCAAATAACCATGTCCATGTCATGTATTTTCTTGGGTCCTTTGAGCATGTCCTAAGCCTGGTGAAATATAAAAAGGCGCCTTTCCAAAGTCTTCATGGATTTTGAGTTAGACAACAAATACTACCATTAAAGTTGCTCTTGGAAGGTCTTTTTTCCTTCATATCAGTCACAGAGAAACAGTTGTTTGGCTTATGTCATCTGCAGTTCTTTAGCTGAGGTTTATCACTGCCTTCCTGGCAGGTTCCTTGTAAGCTAGTGGCAACTACATGAACATAATTAAGACATCAATCCTCTAAAGCTTAATTAACACCTCTTGTAAAGCAACAGTTCCACCACAGGTCCCAAATCAAGGAGAACTTCATTTCAAGCGCCCAGGTGAGTTTGGGCTGGTCTCCAAAGAGCTGATCTATGCACAGTATTATGTATTTTCATTAGGCAAGTATAAACTAAAATGATGGTAATGCAACATTTTTCTAGGGGATCCCCTATGTCCTTTCTCCATGACCACAAAAGATGAATCACTTTGTAATATAAGACACAGGAAGATTTTTTGAAGATGAATGGAAGGGTTCTCTCTACAATGAACAGATAAAGTTAGTGGGTATGAATGAGACACATGTTTACTTTTCACAGGCAGCCAATTTCACCTTCTGGTAGCGTAAAAGCCTGGTAAAATTCATGTGAAAACTGGGCATGTCTATTAAGGTAAATATTGGTAGAACATAATTCTAAATGTAGTGTTTACATTAAGTGGAACTATTTCAAAGAGTGATTTTTCTCTATTTGAAATTATCATTAATAAATCCCACTACAAAACAGAACTCCCAAAATACTGAAACTGGCACTCTCACCTTCATTTAAACAGTAATCATGCAAATGTAAGCAAGCAGAAGGTTAAATAGAGCCATCACCCCACCTTTCTCCTTTCCTCATAGCCCAGCAAAGAGTGAAAAAAGCAGAACTGGGAAGCCACCTGCCAAGAATAAGTCCCACTACCTCTAGATTAAAAGAAGACAGCTCTGTGTTGAAGCTCAGGTCCCATTCAGCTTTCGATGGGGACAGGGTCATGAACCCAGAGGGCAACAGGCAACAAGAGCCCACAGAGTTGGCTGTATAGCAAGTTGCCTACAGGCCTCTGTATTAAGCACTCCAAGGGCTGCACAACAAGCAAAGCTGAAGCCAGATTTCAGATGTCTGCTTTATACCTTAAAACATGCGAGTTCTGAAGAATGAGTGGCTCATATCCTTTACGGTCTCCCAAGTGAAGGACTCAGCATGGAGTTGCATCAACCCAAAGATAATGAAGTTGTGTAACTACATGGTGCCTCTGCAAGGGAGCGTAGAGACAGTCCTTTGTGCTGATGTACACTGGGAAACCAGTGCCAGCTCATTTTCAAGTGTTTACAGCTATCCCCAGGTCACTTGGTAGTTTCATGAAGACACTGTCAAACTATCTGCAGAACAACAGAAGCTCCCAGTCCTTCTGGATCAGTGAGCCATGGTTTCATGTTGTGGCTGAAGAACCTCTGTATATCATCACCATTAAGTAGAAAATGCCAGAAAGGTGATATAGTTACATGGAGGTCAAGCTAAACTTTTCCCATCAACCAGATACTGTCCTTTTCCCCTCATCAAGACCCCTGGGACAACCCTTCTCCAGCTTTCATAACAGCAGGGGTCTGGATTCACAGTTAATTTCCATTGTTTCCTGAAGCAGATTACAGACCTTGGGATAATTGAGTTAAGACCATTAACTCACAAGTAGTGGCTGAATCAAACATCTTTAGGCAGCTACTAGATAGGGGAAAAGTGTGCAGAAGTGCACACATGTTCCATTAATCAGGGCATCCCAAATGATACATTGCCTTGACGATTAAGAGGCACTCAAGACTTCTTTTGAATCTACTGATTCGCAGACCTGCAGAAACTCTGTGTCCCCACTTCCATGAGACAGAGCTTGAAAAGTGTTGCATGTCAGGATATCTTGATAGGCAGAAGGGAATATTTTTGGGCAGGAATCATAATTCTTTCCTGACTGCTAACATCTGTTTGCTAAAGCCTACAGAACTTCCCTGGAGTTTTGAGGTTTAAAAACATTGCTTGAAGATGACATACTAAATATTATGAAAATGTGCCTCACGATCCACACCCAAAACCCCCCAAAGAACATTTCATATTTTCAGACTTTGGTCAACAAAACATTTTTTGCCTGTTTTTAGTTCCTTAAATGCTGGGGTGTTTAATTAAAAATAAGCCCATGTACCAGAACTGAGAGGGAACTAGACAGCCATAAACCCACAAGGCCAACTTTGAACTAGACTATGATGGGAAAAGAGTGGTTAAATCCAACAACATCATCTTATTGAGAACAAGGATTATTTGCAAACACACTCATTGAGCCACCATGTACAGGTAAACAAACGGTAGACGGGTATTTCCCACCTCAGACTCCCTTGAAAGGTCTGCAGTGGTGCGGTACACTCCAGTAAACAGTCACCATTCAGAAGGGTGCCCAATTCATCTTTCAGCACAGCTGTAATTTGATAGCACATTGCTGACCTTCTGCAGCCATCACTCCTCTTCCTGGAGTGATATTCACTGACACTGTTCTCCCACAGTCTGCCTTTCTGCACTAAATTTGCTAAGCTTTCTCTCATCCTTCCCTTTCCCCTAAAATCAATCCTGTCCACACCTGTGATTTATGAAGCTTCTCCCCCACATCCCTCATTTGCTTTGTGTCACTGAATGACTTGCTGGGATGGATGGATGAGCCATTTTTAAGTTGCCAAGTAGAAACTCATGTCTACAAATCCAGGAATGGGCAAAGCATGGTGAAGAAAGGGGCCTTTACCAGTGCAAGAGGCTAGAGAAAGGTACTCCTTTCTGCTGATAAAACAGAGCTTAAATGAACTAGTCATACAGGTGACCTTTTCTTGAAAGATCCATAAGGACACAGATTTCTCCTTAAAACACATGGGAGCAAAATGCCCAGGCATCTTTAAAGACCTAGCCCTCATTGTCTTTTGGGGGGGTGTGTGGGGGGATGGAAATCAAGACCAGAATCCTAGATCCTCAGAGGAGAGAGGATAGATATCCAAATGGTGGCTCAGTGAGTAGAATACCTCTTAGGTTAGTTCTGCAGCACTGCAGCCAACCTTTCAGCTTCAGTCTACTGAACCAGGAAGTTTCTACCTGTCTTGGAGGACTTGCATGCTGTGGAGTAGGTTACAGGACCATCCAAGCCCAATAACCTCCTTCTAACTGATGCAGCCAATTACGTAAGGAAGCACCAGGACAGGCATTTAGTAACACCTCCCATTACTCTCAGGTTTTGGCGATGCTGCTTCTGGAGCCAGCAGAAGTCGGCATGCTTAAGTAGACGATGTTTAACAATCCCTAAAACCCCTTCTTTCCAGTAATTTCTCTAAAGCCTTTTTTTGGATTTCAGCAATTGATTGGTAGCTTCTGGCAATGACTTCCACACCTGATTCATATGTTGTGTGAGTTTGAAGAATCTAGTTAGTAATTTAACTTGATGCCTCTGATTTTTAAACCATGAGTGACTAAGCCTTCCGCACTGACCTTCACCCTGCAGATCACAAAGTTAAAGACAGTTTTCTTGCTCATCTCTTCCACTCTGAAACAAATAATACTTTCAGTCACCTCTTGTACAAAAGCCATTCCACACCCTCCGTCTATTTTTGTCCTTATCTGTGTATTCTTTTCTTTTTGACCATCAAATACTGCATGCAGTTCGTAAGGGAAGGATGTGCTGAGGATCCATATACACTGGCACAAGTTTGGTTTATTCTTTTTCCTGTCCTGGTAGTTCTAAGCTTGATTTGATCTTCTTGCAACCCCAGACGAGTTGTTATTTTCATACAATGACCTATTACACCTTTTACTGAAGAAGGTGGGTTTCAAAACATTCGTGGTCACTAGGAGTTGGATTTGCATATGCATGATGAAATGCCAGCCTGGTCACAGAGTGGATAGAGCCATATTAACTGAGGCCACATGGTACTCTCCAAAGTGACAGTCCCTCTTTGAGCTCAGGAGCTAGCAGAGCAGCTCAGCACTGTGCAGTGTGGCAAACCAAACTGGTCTCCTCAAGACCTGGATGTGAACATAGGTCTCGCAGTCAGATGCTGTCCATCAGCTAAGGACAGAGCAGAACTTCATCCTTTAAGGAGGCAACGGGCAAATATCGTCTTGGCCATAATGTGTGTTTGTGTATGCATAAATATATATGTTTATATAGGTATACATAGAGAGAATTTTTTTAAAAGTCAGTTTGAACTTTATTTTTAGGCCAGCCACAGATGAGGAGGCCTGCTCTTTGGCAGTGATCCAGCTGTGCACATTTTCAGCATCTGGAACGTTAATGAGTCCAGCTCTATTAAAATGAACTCCTTACCACTTTGCTTGTGCCAGCTCCCCACAACAGCAGCCAAAGAGCACTTAGCATAATGCTCTTCATAAAAGATGAAAGGGCAGCTCAAATACCTGTTAAAGCTTCTCTCCAAGGTCACTCTCAGGACCAAATACACTTGGAGCTCGAATATCCAAAACTGACAGTAGGGAGTTACTAAAATCCGTAGCTGGCGCAGTGAGATCAGAACCAGACCATTAATAAAGTGAGTTCATACTCTGGTATGGCACAGCATCATCTCCAGCGCCCTGCTGGGTTTCTCTCATAATGATGTCCCAGTGATATTCATACTAGACTTAAGTACAAACTACCAAAAGAGCATCCAGTCAAGTGCTTGACTGAAATTCCTGTTTAGCTCCCAGCTCTGCTGTAGGCATGCCCTTTAGCGCTGATCTCTGCAGGTACTTTGCACTCCTTATTCTCTTTGAGTCTGAGAGTTGGAGACTCTACGAATCTAGATCCTAGATTTCCCTTGGGTTTCCCTTCTGCAAAAAGGATCTCATTTCTCCTATTCACAACCTTGGCTGTTTAAAGCAACAACATTTGAAGTGGGAAGTGTACTCAGGTGTCCCTAAACTCAGACTTCACTACTGGCTGGGCTGCAAATGGTAAATCACTAATATGTCCAGAAGTTATTAATATAGAAATTACTGCAGCAATGGGTAGCACTAAACACTAAGTTAAATTAACACAGATAATCAATATAAAACATAGTATTATGAGTAAATAGCCATGACCATGATCCCACTCTTTTTTGAAAGCTTCAAAATTCACCCTATTTAGCACAACATTGGGAGCTGTTTCTTATAATCTTTTCTAAAAATATTAATTTGGTGAATATCATCAAAACCCATCATGCCTCTTTGTACAACTGTAAGGTCTAAGCACAGAGTCAGAGCATTTTCAGGCTGTTTGGGTTCTTTACATTTTGTTGTTTAATAGACATTACAACATATTAAAAAAGGAGAACAAAACCTGAACAGTTTGACAAACTAACCTGATCTGGAATATGAAATTTAAAGGAAAAACTCTGCCCAATCTCCCCAATTCTTGCCCTATATAGTTTTAGACAAACTATGTTGTACTCAAGATATAAAAGTCTGCCAGGTACACATTAACGTACTTTCTTTTCTCCATACCTTTGTTACCTTTCACAACCTTCCTTTTGTTCAGGTTTCTGTCAAGCACCCATATGATGCAATGTTTATTATTTATAGGCAAATGAACCAAGATTTTCCCAAATACACCCACCTAGAATATGCCAAGTGCATTCACTGTAATCTAACTCTGAAAAGGAGGCAGGCGGAGATTCCCTTTCCTTTATACACTCACAGAGAAGAGCATATTTCTTCCACTAAGCTATAGCAAAAGGTAAGACCATTTTACTAATACTTTCCCAAAGTCCATTTCCAATCATATTGACAGTAATTCATAAAACCTCATCCCAGCACCAAGACAGTCATCAAACATGATAAGTATTAATTTTTTATATGAAATCTAAAAGCTTGGTCTGTCTAGACAGGAAAGGATGAGTAATCAAGCTCACCAATCAGTCCAGCTGCACAGGTTTGTAAGGTTATTAGTTTTAGCCAGCATTTCACTTCATACTGGCAAGTTCTACTTTATGTTGATACTCCTATTATGCTTCAGCTTGATTTTCTAACCCCAGGCTTATGAGGCCTCTAATGACAGGGGTCCCTTTGCTTCCAGCTGACAATTCCTTCCAGCTTTGCACAGCTCCTGTTTCTCCTGGACTAGAGAACAGAGTATACACAGGTAACTCACCAGATCAGAGTTTAACTATAACATATGCCTAACACATGAGTAATCTCAGTGAAGTCAGAGGGGCAGTCTCAGGCATAAACCTAAAAGTATCTGTTTAAAAGCTTTAACTGCAAGTCTAAGATACAACAATGAAGGACACTTTAAAAAATAGTGATCTTTAACTGCTGTCTACAAGTGAAAAGATTAGTGGCAGGGTGCCTGGCAGTAGAAGTCACTAGGGAGTTCACATGATTAATAAATTGATGAGGCTGGTGTGAGGTGGCAAATTAAGCTGTTTTGAATAAACAGTGATCAAAGGTCCCAGACTGCTGACTGAATGGCAAAGGGTTGTCAGCTGATACCACCTCATTATCAAGGTCTTTCCAATTTAAAAGAGTCTGTTGACTTCTACTGAGCACTAACTAGTATTTTCACTGTTATAAGCTAAAAGCCATACTCTAAATAGACAAGGCAAAAGAGTGACTTTGTCAGAGGCAGCTGCATTATTTCAGGATGGTGCAATGCAGCTGTGCGCTTCCTTCCCCACTACTTCAAATTCTTTAGGGCTTTCAGTGTGACTACTACAACCATTAAAATATTACAAAGAAACAGATTGAGCAAATGCAGGGAGCCAAGTGAATATAGAAGATGCAACGGCTCTTACTTTGTAATGAAAACAAAAATTTTAGATAGTTATTGAATGCCTAAAAATACATTTACTGCTGCAGTCAGGAACCCGCTCCAGTGGGGATCCTATGGGAGCCAATTCTGCACGTAGGACTCCACATATGAGATCAGCCAGTTTACCCAGCATCATTAGCTGTTCTTTGTGGACATGGTGTGGTCTGATTTTTCAAAACTCAGCAAAAAATAATAATATTCTCCAGAGGAGAGGGGAACCTCAGCCTTCAAAATGCTTAAACTCAGGATATTCTTGTAGTCGTGAGATTTTGATCTTTCCTTTGCTTTCTAATGTAACAGAGCATCAGTCAGCAAAGGTTTTCAAAGGCTCTTCAAGCCCTTGGTGAGGGGCTTCAGGAAATATAAAAGAGCTTAGCGCTGACTACTGCTCTCAAGGCATACAATGCACAAGAGGTTTCAGTCTGCTGGACACTGTTTCATCTTTAGACACTTATGGACTCACCCATCACTATCATTCCCCATTTACAACCCTGAATTTTAGAGGTGACCCCATTTGTGGCCTTCTTTGTTGGCTCCCTCCAGATACAGACAGAAGGTATTGCTCTGCAAGAAGTAGGTCGTGTGTCTGAGACTGCTAAAAACTCCCCAGATCAAGAGACAGCTTTCCAAGAGCTTTGGTTCCCAGAAAGGGACTGGTTCAGAGTGGGTGGCCACTTGGTAGAACTGCTCAGAAAGTAAAACCATGGTGACTTTTTCCATATTAGTATGTGTATATGTGTAGATTCTAGAAGACCACCTATTCTAGAGGAGAGTTCCAGAATTTTTCTTGTATTATTTGTGGAACCAGAGTATTCAGTATCTCCAGATATTGGATAACAGCCCAATTCCCCCAAGTTTCACTACAATGGACTCTTTGTCTGAGAACTCATTACAGAGTTTATTATTAATTGTTCAGTGCCCTTACTCAGAGGTGTCAGTCATTCAGTTGAGGTGCAGACAATTCCCAGTGGCAGAGGTAACTAATTACAGCTCCCTCCCCACTCTCACCTCCGAACTGTCTGAAGTGAAGCAAGAAGAGCCCACAAGCAAACTCACATTGGCCCAGTGGGTGGGCTTCAGCACACTGATATTTTACTTGCCTGTGCCAATGGTGAAAGCCCACATGTTTGTGCAGAAAGCAACCAGCCAATAATCCACATTCTCCTTTTAGTTCCTTTGGATGAATTCAACTTGTTAGAAAAGAGCTTTTGGCTCTGATAAGCTGAGGAAATGGAAAAGCCCAGCTCTGCCTTTATCTGAGACTCACTTGTCTCAAGCTGCGGTAGGTTTGAAACTAGTAAGTTGTTTTGGATAGCAGAGTGGTTGGCTTTTTCAGCTATGGCAGGTTTTGACAACTTGAGTAGGATTCAAGAGGAGAACAGCTAGTAGAAATGAATGGTCAGATAAAAAGCTTTCTCTGGAGAGTTTCCAACATTGCCACCTATGCAAACCTTTTCTCTGGCACAAAATCTGGAAAAGTAGTTGGCTTGGATTTGTCATATTCCCCTTAGTACTGTGGGAAGCCTATAACTATAGCAAGTACTATTATAATCTCTGCTTTAAATATAGCATCTAGCCCAGCTTAGTTTTGTCTACAACAATAAATGACAGCTCAAAATGTACGTTTATAGACCAACTTTGGCAAGGAGGTATGTGCTAGATGTAAAGGATCCTGTCATACCAAACACATGCTAATGAGCAATACTGGCAGCAACACTCCGCTGGCATCCCCATCAGTCAGCAGCTCCCAGAGCTAACAATGTGGTGACATCCATTAGCTTGTAGGCCTCTCCACTTCCCATGTCTTCCCAGATAAATCATTTTGCTCATTGAGCCTGATGCTCAGATTGTTGCATTTTCTTAAGAACCACTGCTGCATCTAATACTGTTTCTGCTCATTTCCCCCCGTATATACATCCTCATGCAGCCTCCTTTCAGAAGGTACTCTTCAAAAGACAGTTGGTAATAGGGGAAGCAGCTTAATCCTGTCAGAGCAGGGGACTTCGCAAACATTGTATAAGCTAGCTTCTGATTTGGTCTTTTTTGGCAGTTCCAGTGGTTTCTCAAGCAGAGGCTGCTACATGCAATGTATCCATATAACACTGACATTAAGGGATGACTGATACCCTGTCTGCTATAAGAAATAGAGTTGTTCCCTTTGCTGCTTTGAACATCTTACCTATCGCCTCCTGCAACCCTGAGCTTTGTTATTTTAAGATAAAAGCTATTGTAATACAAAGGAGAGATCTTCAAGGTAACTTAAAGGAACTAAAAGAGCCCATGTTGGGAAAGGGACATGTGGCTCTTCCGGGCTCTGTTGATCACCCCAAGCTTTTTTAAATAGCAGAAAATGCACATCCGCTTTTCCCATGGAAACAGCAACAGAAGAGATAGTTACATGAATAAGTAAATGACCAAGTGCTGTCTGTGTGACAGCATGGATGAATGTGAAATAATATCTAAAAAAGAGTGCTAAAGCATTCAAACACAGTGTTAGAGAGCAATATTGCTGTGTTGCTACTACTGGACCACCGCTGTGGCCTAAAGATGAGCTGGGGAGAGGAAAATACAAAGCCATCCTCCCCTTAACATTCTCAATAGAAGCATGATCAGCATTAAGAGACTAGCCTGGTAACTATGGGAAATGAATAATGCCTACAACAGATGCATAATTTCCATCCCTTAAACCACAAGTTTCAAAATACATGTTTAAAACAGGCAGTTCCTACCCACACGAATCTCGCCCCAGTGTTAGATGCGTCTGAGATACAGGGGAAGTTGGAGGTTTTCAGTTCAGTCCACTATAACTTAGGGCATGCACCTAAGTGGATTTTGAGGCTATTGAGAAAGCAAGATACTATTTATACAAAGAGGTTTTGTCCAAACACTCCTCCCCATGTTTAAATGGGACTAACTGAATGCCAGCTTAGACTAAGACCTCTTTGCATGGCACTGGTAGCATAAAAGGGATCTGTTCAATAGTCTTTCCCAGAATCAGGCAGAAGGACTTAATATGTCATTAAACCTCCACAGGTTCCTGGTTTCAGCATGTGCATGATAGTCATGTATTGATAAATTAAGACTTTTACTAAGTATTTAAATTTTTGCCAAAAATATACCATGAAAGTGACTTCACATTACAAAATGTTCCCATCACCTTTTCAGCAGCACAGTCAGCCAACTTTATTAAATCCACCCTATGTTTAAATATGCAAAGCAAGGCTCATTACTAGGTTCTGGTGACTTGGTGCTGCTCTGGCACTGCATTACTGTTAATAGCACTGTTATAGCACCTCTCTGTTAGTGAAGAAAATGGCCAAAATACACTAGTAAACTCCCTGCTAAGATTATATTAAAAATACCAAACCTTGCCGAATAATCAAAAAAATATTCACGATTAATAGAAAGAGCAATCAAGAAGGAATGATTAAACAGACAATTAAATCAACTACAGATCTGGTCTGGTTCTACATAAATCAGTAATTACTTATCCACAATAAAAAAAGTAATGATAGAATAAGCTTCTGGAGGTTAGCAGTTGGGCAACAATGATTTCTAGCACAGCACCTGGCTAAAAGATAAGCACCATTTCATTTAGGACCCTAAGTCTCATTTTTCTAGACTGCATTAAGCACCTGAAGGCAGAGGCAGACACCTAAACACCTTAAAGATTCTGAGGCACAGGACTAAGTTAAGATGGCAATTAAAGATGCAGGCTGACACTGCTTAAAAAAAAGCAACTGTTTTTTTTAAAACACTACCTTAAGGTACATGTCATTTTTAAAGGGTCTCAGTGACTTGGAGAACTAAGTGATTCCTAGGACATTCAATGTATTTTAGTTTGTGTATTGCTTGCATAAAGAAAAAGACATTGAATTCGTTCAGCTCATTGTTATCTTGTGGTTTTCATCAAAAGAACGTCATTACTTTGAATTCTCCATCTGATCTAGCTTAAACTTCAGGGAATGATAAGTATATAATTGTATCTAAAAACTTACTCTAAATAGGATGTGTAGCTTGTAAATCTTAACAGCTCCGCTTACAAACTCAAGCCTTATCAGAACTTAGCATACCAATACTCCCAAAAACCTCCAGACAGATGACAGGAGAGAGAACAAGCCCTAGATTCTGCAGCTTCTTTTCTTCCTCACCAACAATACAGATAGAGCCACATCCTTTCCTAAGTAAGGACAAACACAAGGTAAAGCCCAATCAATACTTGGCTAACGAGACCTTTCAGCAGCTCACAGCCAAACTCTTGCAGCACCCAAAGTGTGTTACAGCAAATGCAGAAGATGGGTGGAAATAACACCTGTAACACCTACCAGCTCCTTAATTCATAAAAAGCTCAGTTAGATGTGAAATGGGTCAAGGATATATCAACTGCATATACAGTAACCTTTCATCAGCCTTTCAACTTCACAGCTATTTTTATATGTATTTTATATGTGTGCACATTGGGATTGGAGCAAAATAGGTCATGTTTAGTAAAAGGCATGTTCTGAAATAGTTTTTGCCAAGTCAGCCGTTCCAGATTCCCACCCAAGATGCAGTTCCCATATTACTGTTCACTTAGAATAGCATCTCAGTGAGGGGACAGCCGTGTTGGTTGTAGATGGCGACTTTATACTTTACTGCCTGAGGCTTTTGGAGTGCTCAGCTAGATAGGAGAGAGGGGCACCACCACACCACCAGCCCTCTCTGGACAGACACACGAGGGGTACAATCACAATACTGAAACTCCTTAAATTCTATTAAAGTTATCAAGCCTGGTCTTTGTTGGACAACATTGCTGGACAAGGCTGACTCCAGCCCTGCACACTACCAGAAAGATAAGGTGTTGAAAACTCCCCATCCGCCTTGACATCTTCCGCAGGTTACAGTGTCCCTTGTCTTTCAAGACCCTATTCTCCATCTGATGTACAGGAAGGGGCAAAGTCCGAGATGCTGTGTCCTACACCGGTTGGTCAGACAGGGAGTGATGGCAGAGGTTCTCCCCTTGGGCATCCACATCACTGTCTGCAGCACAGGAAGGAAATGACTGGAGCCTCCGGACTGAGACATGGGGCATTTCTGCCTGGTCTGCAGTGGCAGTGCTTTCACAGGAGTCAATTATTCTGCCTGTGTATTTAAAGACTCAGTAAATAACTACCCAGGGGATATTTTTTTTTCAAACATACTAATGGTATTTTCATCAAAAGACCCTTTTTACAGAAATAGACGGAGAAAAACATATTTATTCAGAGTGTGTTTCATGGAAGCTGCAGTGGCTGGTGTTTTATGGTAAGTGATCACCACGTTCTGGGGACAAACAGACCTGGCAAGCCAGACTTATTCCTGTTCTTGAACTAGCACAGGTGCAAGAGAAATAGCTTGTACCTTTCCTACCCAGATTCTGCTGAGGGAGAAGGGATTTTTCCCTCTAGTCTTCTCCAGACTAGCCCTGTAGTGCACAGATCCACTGGAGCATAACACGGCCCCATCATCATTACTCTTCCTTCTCCATCTCTTACTGCCAAAGAGACAGATGGACTGGGGAGCAGTGAGCTCACCCCACACCCACCAGGCTTTCTGGGCTGCTCAGCCACACAAATATTCAGTTTTCCTTTTGGATAATTAACCTGAAGACCCTGCAGACACATCTGTCTTTGGTATTTGGTTACATACACTACTCCCCAACAGAAGTACCTCTTCCCAACATAACCAAGTTTCCAAAAAGAGGGGAGAATAATGTTCTAAGCAGCAGTAGGCCATAACTCTTCTCATCTACAGAAGGGTTCATCCGTAATTACTAGGAATTTTGGGTGGTGTCTCTTTCAGGAGCACTTAGGAAATTTCTCTTTAGCTATGCAGTCAGTTGTTCTTCATTCTGCCCGCAAAAGCAGGAAAAGATGGATTCAGTTGGGTTAGTGCTCAAAAAACTGTTCATACCAGGATCTTTCTCACGGTTGCTCAGACAGCTTGGAATACTATTATTATTCTTAAGTGACTCATATGATGGCGTATTGTCAGTAAGGCTGTGGCCTTTTGTGCAGAGCCACAAGTCACGTTATGCCTCTGTCCAAAGCGGAAAGAGATGCCACAACTGTTCCACATTGAAAAAGCAAGCAGAGACGCACTGCCAGTTGTGCAAAAAGGGACACTTGAACTGGCCAGCGACTCAGTCTATTCTCAGGAAGATATGCTGTCAAACAGCCTGATATTTACAACAAAGTTGGAAAGTTGCAGAACTGGAAGGAATCCCTCCCTCCTCCCCAGTGTAAAATATTTACATTAAATAATGGTCTCAAGCTGCACCAGGG
>NW_010238772.1:350-1655 GCF_000690775.1 Eurypyga helias | reverse complement strand
GCTGAACTATTTTTGATCCATTCAAGAACATCCCCTCCCCTCCATTTCGTCATTCCGCAGAAAGCCGCGTACAAACCAACCCAAGAAGAAGAGAGCAGAGCAGCACGGCGTGGCAGTGACAGAGACGGGCCATGCCCTTGGCGTCTCCTCCTACGCCAGCGCAGGAGGCACAGACACGTGTCAGAGCTCAACCTCTCGGCCACATCCGGGGAGCTGCGCCTGCAGCTCTAGTGAAGCACCGATTACCAGCTGCGCTTTGGCAGGAAGGAGAAAAGAGTATTTCTGGAAACAGGAGCTCAGCCATTATCAGGGTAAAATACATACAATGGACTAAGTCTAAAAATGCCACTAAAAGCTTTCCAGTCCCTTTGTAGCACCAGCACCCACAGGGCCCCTTTCTTCATGCACCTATTTTATACTGATTTTCCAACGAGAGTCTTTAGCAACAGTTATCAAGAAATTCATTAAAAATCACCAGACCTCAGCAGCAGCAAGGCCAGAAGCAGAACCCCAGGGTCCTACCCCTCATTTCTTTTTTTTCTAGACCCAAAGAGGCTTTCTGCATGCGCAAAACAACAACAGTAACAGGGTACAGCCACAGATGTCTCCCAGTGACAGTCAGCACCGTGTGCGGGTGAAATTCCCGGCACAACAGAGAAGACAACGCTGCTGCTTTTCCCAGGGCAGTGGAATCTAAGCTTCCCTTCACAGTCTGGCATGACAAGGCACACAAACCAACGTTGCAGCCTCCACATTTGCAGTTTTGGGGCAGCAGTTGTGTTTAAAAGATTCTTTCCAAGCTCGCCAGAGAAGCATCGGGATGTGGTTGGATGGCAGAGGTGCTTCTCACCCCTGGGTGTTTGCTGAGCTGGTGGAAGAGGAACTGTGGGCACCCTGTCCTGGCTCTGTCAGCCTGTTACTGAAAGCCCATGCAATCAATTCACAGAAAAAGAAGTGAGAGGGAGGAAAACAACCACCACCACCAAAAGCAGATTCCGTACCTCCGCTTCATCTGTCCGGAAGTAGAAGAGAAAGTTGACAACAAGCTTGACGAGGCGTTTCTTTAACACTGCAAAGAAAAAGAGTGTTGAGGGGGGCAGAAGGGCCGAGCCAGCCAGCGTGGGGGGAGCAGAGGGAAGCTCCTTCCAGCCCTGCCAGTGCCCAGCATGGCGCTGATTCAACCACACCTACGGGGAAGCTCTGGTACAGTTTAGACTTTCTCTCCTAGGGAACAAAGGGCACCCTCCGTGCTGACCCTGCCGAGCTGCCCTGGGCGGAACGGAACCCGAAGGGGGACAAGTGACT
>NW_010238772.1:0-291 GCF_000690775.1 Eurypyga helias | reverse complement strand
GGGGCTGTGTTGTGGTTTATCCCTGAGTGAGCTCCTGTGACAGGTGAGAATTCTACCACTGAACCTGTGAGAAAATTAACTCTGTCCCCAACAACCCAGCATGGGCTGTCGGCACAGGTGCCACCTCCGAGGGACAAAGTCTGCCGGAACGCTGCAGGTCCTCGGGCAGCGGAGAGGCCCGGGACAAGCGTGGGAGTTCTCATACTCCACTTCAAGTTTGTAAGAAAATTTGCTGGGGGATGTCAGGAAAGAGCCACTGTCTCCAACCCCCCGGCCCCTCCCAGCCTCGCT
>NW_010238771.1:0-1081 GCF_000690775.1 Eurypyga helias | reverse complement strand
CCCCCCCGATCCTTTCTCCGAAGGGGCGAGGCAAAAAAATAAAAAATAGACGTGTTAGAAAGCAATCTATTTTGCTGGTGTTGGGGGTTAATGACTATTGCCAAAGATAAGTGAATTATCAAAGCTGTTGCTCTACCCGATCTCAAAATCCATTACATTGCTGGCCGTCTAATTAAATACGTAAGTATAATAAAATCATATTTTATGACTATTTGAGGGTAATGAGATTAGTCTTTAGAAGCGATCGCCACATATTAAAGATGCCACTGTCTATAGAATGTTAATAACCTTAAATCAAAGTGTACGGCAACTATTCATGATAAATTAAAAGAAAATTCCTGTATTCATAATCAGCCCCGAGCTTTGGAGGTACAGGAGAGCAGATTACAAACCCAAACGCTTCCCTCGCGCAGGGGCGAGCAAACCAAAGTTCCCAAACAATGCGGTGCTCGGGCTGGAAATGGCATTTGGTGGCACGGACACGTTTAGGGAGGTCGGGCGGGCGCCGGGGGCTGGGGGCTGCCCGTCCCCCCGCGCGCAAGATCCCTAAAAATAAGGTAAAAATCCCCAACAAGGCTATAATTGTCACATATTTCCTAAAATGCACAGGACAATGCCGAAATTGGTTCTTCCCTCTGCTAACGAAAGCATAATGCTTAAAATCATTTACAGTATCTTTAATTCAGATTACACGCGCCAAGGCGATTTAAATCTGATTACCAAATTAGGAGGTTTTAAAACAAATCCTTTTAAATCTGATACTGTTGACTAAGGAGGTGGGAAAGGGGAAAAAAAAAAAAAAAAAGGAAAGTTCCATAAGCCCATCACATAAGGTAACGATCCTGCCCCAGAAAGAAAGGGAGTTTTAAACCTTTTTGACAACAAATGCAGCTGCCCCACTATTTTGGACGATATTAAGCGAAAATGAATGCAAATCTGTGTTCAGAAGCCATCTGGCCAGAAATGGGGGAATCAGCTGCTCTTCACAACAGGCTCTGAGGCTGAATCTATTTCAGCTCATTTTCTAGATCATCTGGTCCTGCACCCAAAGCGTGGAAAATACGGTCTTTATCATTCACCA
>NW_010238770.1:0-3088 GCF_000690775.1 Eurypyga helias | reverse complement strand
CCCTCTTCCCTCCAGGACTTCTTCATAGCTGTTGATTTGGCAGACACCAAGCAAGTAACACTGACCATACAATTGATATATACATCTTTTCAAACTCATGTTCATTGTACTAAAGCAAATGTATGGGGCACAGTAGTGGTGAAAATTTAGGATTTAGCATGTTCTTCAGCTGTGTGAATTACAAACTCATGTGTCTGCTGTTTCATACTCTGAATTTTACCAGCCATTGCATATATGGCACATAGCCAATATTGAGAGATAAGTTGCCTTCAGGTCCTTTCCTAGAAAAATATAGGTAATTTGAACCCAGATTCCTGACAGGTGTTTAGAAAACTCTAGTTATGCCAGGGAAAACTATGTGAGACCTACATCACAGAAACATTTACTGTTTTTTTACTAACCTACTACTTAACGTGGACTCATAAAGACTTTTCAGATCAAACAATAATCTATGAAAAGCAGAAAAGTATATCACTTCAGTTTTAGACTTCTGCATTTAAATCAGAAGACTAAAACAGCTCTAATGAGCTGAAGTTTTCAGCTGTGGCATTCTTTCCCTTTCTTCACAACACCTTTTAGCTGCAAATGACATGCAGTGCTAACAATTTCAAATCCCCTAGGCCACTGAAAATCAAGAAAACTTGGTGCCCTGTGTTACAGGAAATCAGTTATGTTTTGCTTCTCACTTCATCATCTGACAGAAGTTTTATTAGTTGCAGTATTTTTTTTTTTTTTTTGTCTGTGGCTTCGTTTTTGAGGGGTTTGGGGAGGTGATTTACTAAGTTGTTATTTAGGTTTTGAGATATGGCTAAATTGGAGAATATTTTGAATTTTGAATTAAGAATTTGAAAAGATCTATCACTAGCTTTTATGAAAACTTAAAACTTTTTGTGTTTAGATATGTTTTAACAATATTAAGTATCTCAGAGCAACTATTATAATACTACAAACAAATTATGCAACTTATAAGGAAGAAATATAAAAGCTAGAAGATACTAAAACAAAAACATTAATAACCTGAGTATTAGAAGATTCTGAACTGTAAAAATAATTTATGTGCATTTTCCTTCATGAAATGTAGAGATAGACATTCTAACCATTTTGCATAATTTTACACCTGTTAGAATATCTCAGATTTGCAATCAGGATTCAGTTTTGTATACCTGGGTTATGTTTTACTAGGATATTCCAAAGTTAATAGGGTTAATTGCCACAGGAAACTGTGAGACTCAAGGAGAAACCTTTTAAAAGAGCTACAACTCAAGCTTTTAAATTGTGTGTTTACTATAAGATTTTGGACCTTGCATCATTAAGAAAAATACAGATTTCTATCACTGCTCTGACAGAAGCAGTTTTTGAACATAAATCTTGGATATAAGCTTGAGAAAGCAATGTTTCTATATTCATCATTTATTATTTAATAGAAAACCCTGATTAAGCAGTAAGAAAACGCAAGGTTTTAAATGCATATGTAGGTATATACGTATAGAAGCATACTTATATAGATATGCATATAAATGAGTTCTTAACTAATTGTTGAATTATGCACTCCAATTAAAATTGTTCTTATTAATAAGTTATACCATCTATAATTTTGTGTGAAAATGTAACACAATGATTGAAAAATCATCACTAGCATCTTTGTTAAACTCCTTCAAGCCTTTTATTGGCGTGACATTTTAAAACTGTAGCTTGTTTACAGTAAAGACTTATAAAATTGCACTCTGTTTGCATGTGAATTTTGGATATTTCCATTGCTTGGAAGTGCTCTCAGCTGAAAAGATAAAATAATTAAATTATGTATTGATTATGAAAATTAGGCGGAAATGCCCATATGAAGAAAACTTCATTTGCAGCAGGATATGGTGCTCCCTCTGAAATGTGTTTTCAGTTTTTGTATCTAACATGGTTCAATTACGTGAAAAGGTCTGAAATGTAGTGTTCCTAATAGTACTGAGTCTTCATCATGTGTACTTGCCAAGAAGCAAAAAGAAACAGATTATTAGCAGTGTTATTTGGTTTTTGTTATCAATTAAAGCAGAGGAGCGTTACCAACACGAAAACGACATGGTAAAAGACAATACCTGGGAGCTTCACTAGACCATCTCAACTTATCAAATATGATGGATAGAGGTTTCACAACCCCATCCGTCAGTTCTTTCAGGACACGCGGATGCATTCCATCAGGTCCCACAGAGTTGTGCACCTTCAGGTTCCTTAGGTGCTCCCAAACCTGGCCTCTTTTACCAGGGGTGACTCTCCATTCTCCAGTCCCTGCCCTTGTCTTCCGTGACCCTGGGTGTATGGCTGACATCTTTGCCAATGAAGGCCATGGTAAAAAATTCATTGGGCACTTCAGCTTTCTCTGTTCCTGGGAAACGAGCTCTGCTGTTTCCTTCTGCAGAGGGCCCACATTTTCCTTTATCTTCCTTTTATTCCCTGTGTATCTATAGAAGCCTTTTTTGTTGGCCTTGATGTCCTTGGCCGTGTTTAATTGTCAGGGCTTTGGCTTTCCTAACCTGATCTCTCCTCTCGGACAGCTTTCCTGTAATCCTCCCAAGTTACCTGTCCCTGCTTCCACCTACTGCAGTCTTCCTTTTTGCACCTCAGTTTGTCCTGGATCTGTTTGTTCATCCAAACAGGCATCCTGGTGTTTTTACCAGATTTCCTCTTCACTGGCATGCATTACTCCTGATCTTGGAGAAGATCCTTGAATACTCTCCAGTTTTCTTAGGCCCCTCCTCCCTCTAGGGCTTCATCCCATGGAACTCTGTCAATCAGTTCCCTGAAGAGGCCAAAGTCTGCTCTCCTCAAGTCCAGGGTAGCAACTGGAAAACATAGGCAATAAGTTTAAAGGACCACATTTAATTTTATTGGGATCTGAGTACCTAAAATGTTAGAAGAGCTGCTCTGTGTCATACCTATGGTCCCACTACATGAAAGTTATGTTTCTAAGAGTGGTAAGCAACAGTCCATTAGTAACATGACAGGATAAATGTACAAGGTTCATTTCCTTGGAAAATTCTTTAGATTCTGTGGATAGAAACAAAGTTAGAGCTTGAAAATTTCATTTCAGGTTTGAAATTAA
>NW_010238769.1:3419-6377 GCF_000690775.1 Eurypyga helias | reverse complement strand
GCCGCGCCCCCCGGCAAGGCCCGCGCATCTCCGGGCGCTGTCACAGCTCGCGCGTTAACGCTGAAGTAGTTAACAAACGCTGACACACTTCACTGTCCCATTTCGCTTTCCCCGGTGCCCGTAGCAAGGCCGGTCCCTCAGCGACAACCGTGTTCCGTGGTGCTTTCCACCGCGTTGAACTGTGGTCATCCTGAAGGCATTGGGGTGCAGGGGGATGGTGTCCTCTTTCCAGACAGCGCTGATGGGAGATGCCGTACACCCAACAGAAACCAGGGCTCAACTCCAGTATCATAGCAAACTGGCAAATTGAATTTTGTATGCATGCTAATTAAAAAAACCCAAATACTCCAGAAATTAAGTTGGGTACACAGCTAATACCACTAATCTCACCTTGACAAAAAGTTAACAAGTTGATTTACTGTGACAAAGCTTTTGGCACTGACAGTCACTTGTGAAACTCTTAAGGAGTTCGCCTTTCAATACATCATACAGGACATGGTTACCTAAGCTCTCTCAACTTAACATTCAAACTGGGCCAAAATCCTTGTTTTAGCAACCAAAAGTCTGTTTAGTCACTACCCATTAAGCTATACTGGCCACTGAGCTGCAGTTGCTTATAGTGAGCAAGGTTATACTGCTCTACGTTTTCCACAAGTTCACCAGCAGGTTTCGTTTCCAAATGGATCTGTCATTCCCAAGTGCAGAAGAAAGTTGGCCTTTTAACAAAATCTGAATACAAATAAACTGTTTCAACTGTTTCATAGGTAAGCACAGTTTCTGGCTATCGTGTTAATACAAATCAGAACAGCAATGCCTTTTTTTTTTTTTGAAAAACAAGTTCAGACACAAACAATTTCTAACATCACCACATTAAAAGCATCTCTGTGGTTTACATACAAATAGCTTGTTCAGAAAACCAGAAAAGATTCTGCTCATCATGGCATCGGTATGACAAAGGAAACTCTTCGCTTCAGGCAATGCCAATTTTTAAATATTCCTAAGTAAGTTCACAGAAAGATATGAAGGGGAAAAGCACTATCAGAACACCTAGTAATACAAGCTCAGTATACTGCCATAACCAGCTTTTATTTTTTACATATGAAAATTCAATAAACAGAAAATTTACATGCCTCTGACTCCTTTCTCTACTTTTGTATCAGACCTCATTTTCAACCTGACTGCGTGTGCCAGCGCAATACAGTGATCCCAGCGACAGCCGTTAGGTAACAAACGTCAAGAGAAACCCGTGACTTGGGCCGAGACAGCCTTTTTAAACTAAAATCTATCTGCCAGAACAATTATTGTGTAACTGCTTTCAGTATTCCTCGGAGAACTTTGTAACTCATTAATTGTTGGCTTTCTTTGGGAGGAAAGCAGGGTCCACGTTCTGTCACGTATGCGTAAGGAAACCTAAGCACCCACAGTCCATCGGATGGAAGGGTTATTTCCTGCTTCTCAGGGTAAAATACAGGGCAAGGCGGTGGCCCTGGTTGAACCTAAAATCAAAAGGAAATATGAGTAGATAATTAAACATCATTAGAATTAAAAAAACGAAACTCAAACCAAACCACAAACCACAACTTAAAAGCAAACTGAATCCAAGGAAGTCTATTAAGTGTCGCCTACAACCAGGTTCTTATCCATCTGAGCACATTCCAGGAAAGCACTGTGCCCTTATTGCGAGACATCCATAAATTTCCAATCTCATCACAGCGAAGATGCTGAATTTAAGGCTGCAGACTAGGTCCTACCAAAGAGATCCACAACAGAAACATGAGCCACGTGCTTCCGTCAACGCTGCGTTACCAGCGGATTTCAACACTGCAGCGCAGATCCCCCTGAGCTGTTACCTCGCGGTAAACCAGCCTGAGTTTTCAAGGATATCAGCAACATTTAATATAGCTCTTGTACAATACGTTTTCAAGAGACTCAAAGTCTTATTCACATGAGGAACACAAAGCCTAATGGATTTTCCAACTAAAAGCACATTCTTAAAGAGTGAGTCAAAAGCTGTGATACAGACGTAAGCTGGGAACGAAGAGCACAAACTGAACCTTCAGTTCTTGCCTGTCTCAAACAGCAGCGTGATAAGCTGCACACCGCCTTGAAATTTTGGTGTCGGCGTCAGGTTTTGGTCAGTATTCTTCCTTTAACTTCTCACACAAAGCAGGTTCACATCCGAGTAGTTGAAGGTGTCCCACAAAAGAAGGCAATGCCATTGTTTTGTGATTCAGTATTAAGGTTCTTGTGGCACTTCTCAAACAGCTCCAAGGGCTACAACACATCCCAAATCCACCTCTCCCTCCCAACTCCTATGGGTGCATTCTATGCAGACAGTTGCTTTCAGTGACACTGCTGTACAATAAGCACCAATTTTCTTGCCACAGTCGAACAAATAAGAAGCACTCACGTGCGCACAGTATTTCAGACAGCAGTAATTGAAGGAAGTTACACTTGTTCGTATTTTACTGCCTTAAAAAGTAAGACAGTGGAAATGGAGATTTTTCTCCACTTTTGAATATACATTTGCAAAAGGGAAAAAGATCTCCAGTTAATAAAACACCGTCTTTTCACCCCCTAAATTCAAAGGGTAACCAATAATAAATCTCAGCAGTGAGTCAATGCTTTTGTCTAGGACATTTAAAATTATTAATTCATTCTTCTTACAGTCATCACATGTTATCTGTTTAAAAAGAAGCCATTATTACAGTACAGAACACTATGAATTCATCCTTGATAAAATATTTTTAAGGCTTACTTTATACAAAGTATAAAGCTGACATAAGCCAAAGTTCAATAAAAACCCCAAACTGTTTATAAAATATATATACTTTCGGCAACCACTGCCTTAGAGAACCTGACTGAAGTTTGAGTTGGAAGGAGTTTCTCATAGCATCCCTCTGACAACCGTCGCCTACCGCCCTTGCGCCTCCCAGTCCTGCAGTAAGTGTTGCACCA
>NW_010238769.1:0-3388 GCF_000690775.1 Eurypyga helias | reverse complement strand
TCGTTCCCTGCAGTTACCAGATTCCCTCTTCTATTGCTTACCTGAGGCATTAATGTGATCTGCAACGGAGCATCTGGAACCACCACAAAGAGTCTCATGAACTGAGCGTAATGAGGCTTGAGTCCTCGTCCCTGGGTCGACGACAGGATGTACAGCGGCATGTCAGAATTGAGGGCTTTGATGGCAGACTCCTTTGGCCCCCCTCCCATCACTTTCATGACCTTATCAGGCCCTGAACACATGAACCTCCTACCACGTGCGTCTTCATACTCAAATCCCACAAAAGCTCGAGCTATGTCATCTCTCCGTCTTCCTCTTCCCATCACAACCGCACTTCTTTTTGCAGGAATAGCCTTGTTAGGTGCAGGCCAGGAATTGGTATCTAAGTCTCCTTCATCTTCAGTTCTCGTCCTGATGACAATGTCCCAAGGCATTAAATAGTTTGTTCCCGGGATAAAGCCTTGTTGATCTAAGCCTGTGTGGAAGTTGTAAGCCTTAGCAGGCCCCAGCTTAACCAATGACCAACTGGAGAACTTGGGCAAGAGGCCTTTGGGGCAATTAGAATGGAGCATCCCGGGGAGGTACTCGACAGTGGATGCCTGGCGATCTACCAGGCTCGGCCTTTTCTCACTTTTGGAGTCCTCACTCTGCCCATGACTTTCTGCGTTGCTCCCTCCACCCTGGGCGTCAGGTGAGTAAGTGCCCAAGCTGCCCGTCGACTGACCCAGGCTGAGGGCTAAGCTCAGGCCTGTGCTTTCCCCCTGAGTCTGAGGTTCTTTCTCTTTAAGTTTCTCAATCTCGCCTTCCGGAGGGGCGGGCAACGACTCATCCCGAGCAGGTGCTGGATCCGGTGTGCTTGGCTGAAATACGGGAAAGTTGATGTGCTCCAGTTTCCCACAGCACTTTTCTTCCAACAGCTACGAGAAAGATAGTGTGGTTAACTTTCCATCCTCCACCTCCCAGATGAGGGAGTTCAGAGTTGCAACACTCAGCAGCTACAACTACGGTTCAAGAGGTTTGAGCTACGCGAGAACCGAAGCAGCGATGGGAATACACCCCACAGGCATGACGGATTGAAGATTCCCATGAACCAAGACAGCCGCAGTGGAAATAGATGTGCCTGTGTGCACGCACTGGTGAGGACTAGAACTCCCCACTCTGGTCAGCCCGTTGTGCAATTTCTGCTCCCAGAAATACCTTCCCCAAGCAAGATTTACAAGTTGACAAGGTTAAGAGGAAACTTATTTGTAGCCACTTCAGAACACAGGCTGTGTCGATGAAGCCAAACCAGAGACCTACGAGTTACCTGGTAAAAGTCATAATTGGCTGCTTTGATATCAAAGGGGTCATCCCGAGGAGCTTGTTTCCTTCCACAGTTACAGGCACCAGTGGAACGAGCCCGGCTGTTGTGGTACAGAACTGGAGGATTTCTGTCTGCTTCTGGCTTTTCTCCTAAAAGCAAAATCAGTCAAACCCTACAAAAATTCCTCACCGGTTTTAAACATTAACTCCCTTCACCCACTGCTTTCTCCTTGATATATACATATGCAAGATTATGTGCCACCAATGCGAGTTTGTCAAGCAACCCCTTCCCTTTCCCACTCTGAATACAAAATCCCAGTGTAGGTTGTACTGTAAGCAGAATCTTTTGGTTTTACAGCCTCTTCCTAAAACGCATAAATAGTTCTTCTGCCAGCAATAAATGTATCTCAGTTTCTATTCCTTGATTGACATCAAGATATTTAAGAAAAAAAATAAGGGGGTGGGGGGGCAAAAGGGAGACTTATACTTCCTAGAGAGCTTTTGTTCTCTTAAACATCTCTTCTGAGAGGGACTCGAGTGTAAGGTCCCTTAATTAGCAAGAGAGAATCAAAGTTACTGCTAAAATCAAAGTTACACTAACAGTGCACTTGCTCCTAAACATTGTTCAACCTAAAGGAAACCTGCACAACAGCCCTGCTGTAACTAATCCCACTGCTTTCCTCTTTCATAAACGCGCAAAAGTTGGTGTTTTCGGCTTAAGACAAGACATTTTAAAGCAGATACAAAATTAAACCAGAAGACCCAATTACAAGTGACCTTCTTTACCTGCTTTTGGGAGCAGATGAAATTTATGCACGCAGTGCTGGTCAGTCAAGCTTCGCTCTTCGCAAAGCTGATGCCCGTTGCTCCAGAACTTGTAACAGTCCTCGTTAAGCTGCATGGCGTACTTATGAAAGGCTGGGCCGCGGGCGTGCTGACTGTACACACGCAAGGCCTGTGCCAGCTGGTTCTTATGGACTGTCATGGTGTAATTGTGTGGCAGGTTGGATTGATAGGCGCTGTGGGCCATGGGGAGAGCTTTCTGGCAACGGTTTTCTGAGAACTTGGTGTCTATATCCAGATAGCCTTCCAAGACTTTGATGCTGCCCATGATTTTTGAGCTCAGTTCCCCGGTGAGAGAGGTTGGGTCATCATCTTTGCCTTCAATGGTCACCTCATACAGTTTTAAAGCTGCAGCAACCCACTTCTGATAGGTTGGGAGCTCGAAATGAGAGGGCTGTGGGTTCCTCCCCACGCTGTCATCGAAGCCCTTCTTGCTGAGCACCAGCTCCACGTGCTGCCACAAGAATTCCTTGAGGGTGCAGTCCACAAGCTGTCCAGAGGAGCTGGAGCTGCTGCTCTCGGCATGGAAGGACAGCTGCTGCCTGCCATGCCGCATCATCTGATACCTCCTGGGTCCCGACAGAGTGGGAGCCAGCAGCGAGTCAGTCTCTCTCATGGTGCAGTTGCTCCTGAGTTGGTCAAGAAGCATGGCCACCGGATCATCTCTGTCCTGGGCCCCACCAGCCACAATGTACACAAAGGCCTGGTTAGCAGGGACGGTGAACAGGCAGTTGATGCTCTGGTTAGTTAGCACCCTGCTCTTGCGGAAGATGCGGTAGATCTGATCCTCCAGGGCATGCTGCAACCTCCTCTTGGGGGAGTGCTTCTTGGGGGGTGGCTTTTCCAGGTGACCACAGGGGTCCTGGCCCCTGCTTGGTACAGGATCGACCTTCAGGGCCCCGTTGAGCTGGAAGAGGAAGAGGAGGCGTGGAGGGCACGGCCTGCAGTTGAGCTTCCATTCCTTGCCGACTGGGCAGTCTTTGATGGCAGCCTTCAGGGAGGGCAGGACCTTCTGCCGCAGCCCGTCTAGCGCCCTGAAGAGGCGGTCATAGGTGATGTCGAAGGAGCAGGTGGGGTGCACCAGAAGCAGGATGTGGCAGACGGAAAAGAGGTAGAGGAGGTTCAGGCAGTACAGCTTCTCCTGGTGCTTCCAGAACTCGTGGGCCTCGGCGTGAGAAAGAGGCGACGGGTCACCGGAGGGGTGGCCGGGCCCGGTCTGCCTGCTCTCGGCCGCCGCCAGGTC
>NW_010238768.1:0-285 GCF_000690775.1 Eurypyga helias | reverse complement strand
CTCCCAGCTCTCAGCACTAGATCCCGGCTCCTGGCACCAGATCCTGGCTCCCAGCACTGGGTCACGGCTCCTGGCAGCAGATCCCACTACGAGATCCCAGCTCCTGGTACTGGTTACTGGTACTAGATCCCAGCTCCCGGCACCAGATCGCAGCTCCTGGTACTGGTTGCTGGTATTAGATCCCAGCTCCTGGCACTGGATCTCAGCTCCCGGCACTAGATTCCGGCTCCCAGCACCAGATCGCCGCTCCTGACAGATCCCAGCTCCTGGCACTGGATCCCAGTA
>NW_010238767.1:0-17487 GCF_000690775.1 Eurypyga helias | reverse complement strand
ATTGGAAGAGTAAAAGTGAAAAAACCCCTCATGGGCTAAGAACAGTTTAGTAATTGAAATAAAATAAAGTAGTAGTAACAATAATAATTAAACAATATTAAAAACAAGTGATGCACAATGCAATTTCTCACCACCCGCCGACTGATGCCCAGCCAGTTCCCAAGCAGCGGTCCCCCGGCCAACTCCCCCGAGTTTATATACTGAGCATGATGTCCTGTGGTATGGAATGTCCCTTTGGCCAGTTTGGATCAGCTGTCCTGGCTGTGCCCCCTCCCAGCTTCTTGTGCACCCCCAGCCTTCTCAGTCAGTAGAGCATGAGAAGCTGAAAAGTCCTTGACTTAGTGTAAGCACTCCTTAGCAACAGCCAAAACATCAGTGTGTTATCAACATTATTCTCATACTAAATCCAAAACACAGCGCTATACCAGCTACCAGGGAGAAAATTAACTCTATCCCAGCCGAAACCAGGACAAGATTTCAGAACAAGTTCTGAGCATGAGAATTTATAGCTCTAAGAGGCTTCCTTAAAACTTTATAAACAAGCAAAAACTCATAAAAATAGTAAAGAAAGGTGCAATAAAATAAAATATTTGAGAGCCAGCTGCATTTCCATTATTTGCAGCAGAAATCTTTTAAAGTCACCTCATCTTCCAGATTGGTTTCTGCAGGATCAGGAAACTAAGAGCAGATACTATTGAACACAGAGTTAAGTCTCTGCCACGCTCCATCGTACTCGCACCAGGTCTCAGAGACAACAGAAGCAGGGGGGCTGGATGGGAGGGTGGGTGAGGAGGTCTCAGCCCAAGGGGCCTTGGGTGGCATCGGGGATCAGAAACATCCCATGCCTGCCCAGCCCTGTGAGTGGTGGGGTTGGTCCCTCCATGATGCAATGTGGGGGCGGAGGGTCCCATTCTGGACAGGTTAAATGATCCTGTTTGACCTTGCCTGTTTTCTTCAGATCTGGGTTTCAGTGCTGCAGGGAGCTGGATTTAGGAAGCGAGGCTCTGTTCCCATGCTCACAAAGGGCTGTGCTTCAGCACTCACCTTCAGCATCTTCCTCTTTACAATCCAGAGATTGAGAAACCTTCCTCAGCTCTGTTCTGTCTCCGTACCCTCTGTGATGTTAGGGTGACAGGGACCTTCCAGTCGAGAAATACCATAGGAAGCTTAATTCATGGCATTTCCCCAGAGCTCTGACCTCACTACATGAAGTCACAGCACAACTCAAAGGCCCAGGACATTTGAGGATGCTGTTGACAACTGATGCCATCGTATCACTCACAGCTAAAATCACACCTCTCCTGTTGCATAAGTGCAACACCACTGACTCCAGCAGACCAGATAAGCCAGGAAAGAGGCTTTTTCCATGTGTCTTTTTTCTTAGTCACAGCTGCCAAATCTGCACCAGGGACAGCTCGCACCTGGACAGCCAGGACTGATAAAATAGAACCAAGCAAGAATTTTAGCTTGGTTTAGACACTCAGGTCCCAGATTATTATGCAGCTGTCAAACACCAAGAAATGACTTAATAACAAGAGTAATTACTTTAATGAATCAGATACAACAAATTGGATAAGGCCCTGAAGAATGTTCTTTTGAGCCCACATTGGCAGATGGCTGTGAGAGCTCGACAGAGGAGTAGGCATGCTAACAGTGCTTTGGGCAAAAAAAGCAACCAACAAACAAACAATTAAAAACAACTTAGAAAAAAACCCACTGCTAAGCTACATTTACATCCTGAGCCCCTGTGGGTTGGGGGTGTTTCTGATGAACTGTGTTTTCATGAGTGAAGAAATGCTACCTGACTTGATGCAAGGGAGTAAGCAGCAGGATTCATCTCTTCTTAATGACTTTGCTTTTATTTGTCCAGGTGTAGAAATGAGATATTCTCTTCTGCTGTTCGAAATGTATAGCTTATGAGCTTTCAGCTCTGTTTTAATTATAGCGCTAGTTCTAAGGAACTATGATCTAGTATGCAAATATATGTCATAGGCAGTGCTGCTTCACGTGAGATACTGCAGCTTCAGTAGGGCTGGCGGGTACAGCTCACGTGGAGAGGGGAAGCTGGTTGGTTTTCTTTTCTTCAGACCATGGAGCTTTTATTTCTTTCATCCCCCCTCTGTGCAATGCAAAGTTTGCATTTGGTGTTTGGATGTGGGCAATTTCCCAGTGCACCTGGGCTAATTGGGACCATCACACTGTTCTGCTGAGTCATACGAAGCTTTCTTCTGTTCATAATAGGTGTTATTTCTGTTTATAATTTTTTATAGCGTTTATCTTTCAGGGTGAAGGAACAATATTTCCACTGTGCCTAAGCAGGATACGAACACGTAAGCATGCCTCAAAACAAACATGATGCTTAAAGGTGAATCTTGTTATGCCATTATTGCAGTTTGATTGCCACAAAGAAAATTAAATTAAACCCAAAATACAGATTAGGTGAAATTAGAGATGGAGTGACTACATGTTGATGCAGGGTGTTGATTTCTGTATAGCTATTATATAGCTAGATTTCTCCATAGCTCTGTTGAGTTTTCCATTCGTGGATGTCAAGCTGCTTTAGGGAGGAGAGCAAGAACGATTATCCCATTTAGCAATGTGAAAAACTAAACACAGAAAGGTCATTGTCAAACATCAAAGCAGTGGCAGAACGTGAACTTTAATCTACTGTTTGCATTATGAGTACAACCCTACTTACCAGGTAGAGTTTCTGTAGCACTGTCACTCCACTAAGGGCAATGACCTATGAGCAAGTCCCAAACACACTCCAGGAGTCAGGCTTCATTGGAGGTACAGCCACATAATCAGATTTAGGGATCACTGGGAATTCACAGCTTGGTTTTCTATTGCCTGAAACTGGCTTTGCCTTCAAAAATCATTTAATACAGATTATAGCCAGAATAAAACAAAGAGCTGCATCTAAATTGACAACTACATGTTAGTTTGTTCTCTTGAAGTTAATATTCCATTTGCCCACATTTAGTTTTTTAGTGTTCTTCCTTTTTTCCAAATGGAATGAGATTTAGTCCCATAACTCCTTCCTAGAGTCTCAGATTATATATGACACTTCTGTCTTGTTCTTCACCCAAACAAACATAACCTCCTCCAAAAGCCATGAGCTACTCTGGGCTCCCCAGCTCTGCTTAGCTCCCCAGCACTGTGCAGACATTCTCTCTCTAGTCAGCATTGTTTTATTTTTCAACTGATGGGTCTGATATTGCTAAAGCTATTAAAATATGCATTCAGTTTACTAGACAAATTCTCTTTTTCCACCTGGATTCTCATCAAGTCTGAGAAAGAAGCACAGAGATTCAGGAGACTGAAGGACTTTGGCTGTGCAGCTCCCGAAGAGAAGGGTCTATCAGGAGACACAGCTCTTCCTCATTCTGAACCAACATTTCCTGTGATTTAAGCAATGATTTTCAAGATACTGTGGGGAGCACAATTTAACATGCAGCAAGCATGTTGGGCAGAGCTGCTATTTCCCTCCCCCACCCTGTGATTAGTCTTTGCAATTCCTTCATTTGTGGTATCTTCATTTATAATTCTCATAATCTGTATTTTTCCTCCTCTGGCCCACAAGTACTGTTTAAAATGGTTGTCCCATCAATAATGTTACTCAAACCACAGTCTGGGGATCTCTAGTTGACAGTAGGAAGCAGCAACATAGATTGATACCTCTATAAGCAGGCAAAAAATTGACATCCAACTCGGCAGAGTTCCCAGTTTGGAAGAATTCCCCCACACCAACTCTTTGTGTGTTCTTTTGAAGGGGAAAGGAAGCAGTCAATGCTGCTATTCAAAAAAATAAACAGGCATGTGACTTAATTTTGAAGAAAGTTCTCAGACCTTTGCATTCATACATTGTATCATATACTGTGAAATTGAGGAAGAGAACACATTTTATCCCTGCAGACTAAAAGACAAGAAGTTGTTATCGGTCTTTATCTCCCTACAAGGCAGAAGACTTGTTTAAAATCTTTCGGCATTGAGTGTGGAAAGAAAGATGACATTTGAGAGTTTCCACTACCCGTGGAGAACTATGTACAGTCTCATAGGAACATCCCAGTCCCATTTCTTTGCCCTGACAGCTGCATACATTGCCAGTTAAGATCTCCCATCCCCAATATCTCGTCTGAACGGTTTCACTCTCCCAGATCTGATGCAGCAGAGAGCCCCCCTCTGCCTGTGCTCTTTGTCATTCTGCCTCATTTCTTGCCCCAGTTTCTTATTTCCAACCACGTGTGTTTTTTTGCAGACCCCCAATCTGTCACCCATTCTCCTTCCCCCACCCAGCTGCCATCCCATCTCTTTGCCCACACAAGATGCACTCCCCCTGTTTCAGACCTCAAGTCCCCCCCACCTCCCAGTTGGACAGTTGTTAATCCCTGTTGTTGCCTACCCTGAGTGCTGTTGGAGTTTTGTTTCCCATAAGGTGCAGTTTTCATCCTTTCTGCTATCAAATCAAGGAGTTTCCTTCTCCCCACTCCCTGCATTCAGGAAAATAAACCAAACCAGCATCTCTCAGCATAAAGTCCCTACACACAGCAGCTCAGAAGTGTAACAGTGGGGAAATCCTGCTCCCATTTAGGATGGAACATGTCCAAGAGGGATGAAACCCATGGAAATTTAACTGCTACTCTGCTGTGCATATAGGAGTTATGGTTTTTCAAAGAATTACCACTTAGCCTGACTGTCACAAGAACAGCACATGGTATCTCTCTGACATACATGAAAACCAACAGCCACATACAGCGAGATAACTCTTCCAAGCTTTGTCAGTTCACATGCAGGGCTTTGCTACACAGCCAGCGGCAACCAGATGTTTTGAGAGGGAATGCAAAAATGTTGTTCTGAGGGAGAACAGGCCAGCAGCCCCACATCTCGGCAGGACAGTCTTGCTCTCCAGAGCTGCCCCACACAAGATGTTGTTGCCAGTTGTAATAATTTCACTGCAAGTTTTGCATCTGCTTCTCTTAGGAAAAGTTTCGAGTTCTTGGATTGAAAACGGGGCCCTCTCGTTATGTGAATATCCCAGGAGAAATAAGCAGAATTCATATTTTAAAATATAGTTTCTACAACTGTGTCATCAGTTTGGAACAAAGTCTGAAATACTGTCAGTCCCAGGGTGGTTTTATCAGCAAAATTGAAGGTGATTAATTCTGCAGCTGGGGCTCCTCAATGAATTGTGTTACTCTAATGAATCATCCACTAATTCCTAGTCCTCCTTCTCTTCATCTCTGCCATATTGGATAAGTGAAGGAAGAATTCAAGGGGGAACTGGACAATCACTGTTGTTCAATATCCTTGTTTTGATTTTCACATGTTCCTCTTTCCAGACACTAACCCATGACACTGGTTAGCAACAGCAGCAGTGGCACAAACAGAAGCTACAAGAGCAATGTCATTCTGACTTGGCTTTACGAAAAAAAAAGAGAGTCTAGGCTAGGGATTAAGTCATTCCCTCTGGTTCTTCATCAAAATAATTGCTTTCATGATTTCCACGTTAGTGACTGAGCTTGGTGTTGAAGGCAGATGCTCACAGGACCCAATGGAGAGCGTCAGGGGGTCACAACTGCCTCTGCAGCGAGAAATGGTCAGTCTTCCCTGGTCTGGGGAGGAATTCAGGCAAAGAAGTTGCAGGATGGAGATGCCTGAGGACTCTCACCTTCAGTCCTGGCCTGGAGAGGAGGATCTGACAGTCTCTAAACCAGGCTCCCAGCCAGGCACACCCAGTCACCCTTCGATATGGTGGTGTGTTTGCAAGCTGAGAGGTAGGAAGTTGACCTTAAAGTGAAAGCTGAGGTTCACCTGAGCTAATATGACTCTAAGAACTACCCCCTTGAGCAAGATAAATCTGAGAACAAGGTCAGAAGAGCTGGCAGCAGGGTACGTGTGATTGGCTCCTCCCAGAGACCAGAGGGTTGTTCTCCCAGTGGGAAATTATTTGGGTCTCTCTTCCCAAAGAGCACTTCAGGAAGGCATGCAGACTCATCCTGCTGGACTCTGACGGGCTTTTGCAGGCTCACTGGAAGAGGGAAAGGCAGCAGTGACAGCAGCCAGCACTGAACCCCAGAGGGCATGGCCAACTGGCACTCAGACACAGCCATGGACAGGCTGACAGCAACCGGTTGGAACTCAGTAGAAGTCCATGGAATAAAGTTCGTGAGGTCAACCTCCTCTGGCCAGCACGTCATTGCAAATCCCATTAATTAAACCGGTGCAAAGGCCAAAGCAGACGTAGATAAACCAGGTTAAACTCTCACTTATGCCAGTATTAGTGCTAGTTAAACTAGAGTTAACTGGTTTAAATGTGTTTGCCCTAAATACTGATGCTGGTTTAACTAGACTCTGCTTTAAAATCAAAAGCCAACTGTACACCTCTGCCAATTTTTCCCTGTTGTATTTAAACCAGTACAACCTGTAGAGACACGTAAGAAACTGCTTTTAACAAGGAGCAAAGTGCATCGAGAAAAGAGGACTTGGCCCAGCAGCGCTGGTCTCCGGTGCCTTATTCTCAGCTTTCCTGAGAAACCGTGTCATCTTCACACCAACAACACTTCGGTCTAAATATGTTTCCTGAAAATCCTATTATAAAAGGTGAGACCAAAATCACAGCCCATATTCCAAAATACATATAATCTCATCAGTTTAGGGGGAAGGTGTTTGTTTTCTTTCTCACTGTCCAATAATAGTTTTGAATGGAAAAAACAGATTTTTTTTCAGTGAAAACTTTCTCAAGCTTCTTATTTTGATACAGTCCCATGAACACTTCCTGTGTTTCATCTGTCTTTTGAGAGGAGTTTCATTACAAGTGCTATTTGAAGAGAACAAGACTTTTTTTTTTTTCAACTAAAAATACGAACATTTGTAATTAGTAGCCACGAGCTCAAACACCAAGATCCTAATGTTTCTGCTTTACATCAGGCCTTTACACACGCATCATGAAACACAAATCCTCCCAAAATGTCTTAAAATACTCACCCAGCTGAAATCAGAATAAAATAATAAATATTCAAGTATATTAAAGTATTTCCCACCTGAAGTCAGAATCCTTTTTTTTCCCTCACCTGCAGTATTTCTACTGCATTTCATTTCTATGTCACCACCTAAAGAGTTTATCTTCAAACAAAAACTAAACTGTGAGAGAATCCGAAATACAAAGCAAAAAATAAAAGTCTAATATATAAAACCTGCTGAGGCTTGCGGGGTTTTTAAAGCAGAGGAATTAAAGGACAAGGGACAATTTGCTGAAATTTTTGTGTTACCATTCACATTGCTGGATGTGCAAAAAGGATGCCCTCAGCTGGCAAAACAGTGTGGCAAGTATTTTAAATCCATATTATACAGAGATAATTGGTAGCATAGAGGGCCAAAACTATGTATGGTTGAGAACAAAACAGTCCATTAAAAAAAAGGATCCCCAAAACTCTTCTTGAGTGATCATTAAGTGCTTTACTCATAATGTGTACTATGTCAGAAACCTCATGGCATTTAATACTTTTTCTTTTTCCCCTTTGCTCTCAGCATGCTGCCAGTTGATCTGAACAGGCAATGTAGGTCTGTGTCACTGCCTCTATCTACCTGGAAAGGACAATTTCCCAGACGATTTTTTTCTTTAAAGGCAAGAAACTTTGTTTAAAAAAGAGAAGTTAAAAGCCTGATAACTCAGCCTGACATGCTAAACATGGATCTGTTCGACCCATTGCCAACTCGTGAAGGAAGGCGCCTTCATCAGCCATGAAGAAGGGATGCTCCTTCCCTCAGCATAAATCCAGGGATGAGTTTGAATGTTTACTTGAAATATGTATGCACAAGAAGCAGAAAATGGGGCAACCTGCTCAGTAATACAGCTCTGTGGTTTTGCCCATCTATTTGTACCCCTCCATCAGCTCTTAGCTCACATTTCTGCTTGTTCTGTGTTCATCAGCACTTGCTCCTATCAGTTTTGGCCTGTGAAGAGGACAAATGCAATACTCACATCAGTTCTCACTTGGATCTTCTTCTCTGGTCACCCAACTAACACCAGTGCACCCAAATGCGGGAGCCCGCCCGATCGCCCTAGGTGCTCCACTGGCAAAAGTCCCTTTGACTGTGAGACCACAAAGCTAATGGCTGGCATCAGCTTTGAAACCTTGTGGGAACATCACTGTACACAAAACACATGCCTATGGCCCATGGGCCAGCCATGAGCAGTGCAACGACCCCAGCAATACAGCTCAAGCACTACTGCTTGTTTTGAAGGATTCATTTTGACTGTCCTTCGGGAAGCACCAGTACCAACACCACTTTCTGCATTAGAAGACTTGATAAAGAATAGCACAGCCTGGACCACACAGCTATGTGACTTGAATACATGAACAGGCACATGGCTTAACCTTCCACACCCTGCTACATGTTGTAGTTCATGAGAACAGGGTAGTCAAACTGCTTCAGGTGGCCTCAGTTATTTGGCATAGCTGTTCTTGTGGATATGACTAAAGTGAGCTGTCTTTTCTCCAAGGAGCTGGTCATTAAGAAAGCCAGACCTGGAGCTCGTGTTGTCTGCTTCCCCAGAAGTTACTGCCATTACTATGGAAAAATGGAATAAAAAGTACATGCTGTATTGTTGTGGGAGAATGGAGAAAATACCCTCTAGTGATTTCCATGAAAAGATCTTGCACAGCAAGCCTTAACCCGAAGTTATTTGCAACACAAAGGCCTTGCTCAGCAGCATGCTAAGTTTACATGGTAGGTGTTAGTCTAGAGCAGCCAGTTACCCGTTTGCGTTACCTGCCCATGCTCACCTGGGCTGTCCTTGACAGAAACAAGGACATTTCTGTCAAACTACAGACCTCTGCCTCTGTGTGTCCAAGCAGCGCAAAGTAGCCACCACTTCTTCAGTCCAAAACTGTAAGTGAGCATCAAAGAACCCAGTACTTTCCTCACTCCCATGACTGCATCTAGCCAATTAGCCCTGATCATTCCCAGAACCTCTGTAGGTCTTTTCAATGTCAATAAAGGCAAGGAGGCTGCCTGTTGTAGCTCACAAAGATGTTCAGATACAGACCAGAGGAGTTCCTGCATCAGTTATGCCTGATCCTTATCAGGTGAGAGCTATTTCTGAAGTAGACTGACCTGTCAGGAGCTGATAAAGCCTATCTCACTTTAATTTCCCTGACAGTGGATGGATTTTCTGGAACCAGGGATGTACTGGGGGCTACAAGTACAGTAGGATCAGAGCTCAAGTTGTGTGGAAAGCCTGAAGAAGGTGTTATCCAAGCCAAGGAACACAAGTCTTTCTTCTTATGAAGAGCTTGATCCTGCCCCATTCTTGACAGGTGATCACAAGACACCTTAGTGCCTTATTATCCCTTCATGGAAAATCCTCTTCCTCCCCATGAAGCATGATGACTAACCAGGGGCCACATTCCCATCCACTGCAAGCTCAACAGGGACTACCTCAAGGACTGTGATGTCCTGAGATATAATCAAATCATGGCTGAGGCTGACTCTCGTAACCCCTCGCAGAGCAATACGCAAAAGGTCAGTTAGCACCTCTGGGGCAAGGCAGTCATTTCCACTCAGGGCATGAAAGCCCCTCACGTCTCTGCTGCCAGGGCCGTTCTGGTGCACACCTGCAGTTTGCACCATTGCCTGCAAACCAGCACAAGGCTGTGCACCCCTTTTCCCCCCTCTCCTCCTGCAAGGCACTGCGTTTGACTCCTGGCAAACTGCTGAACAAGAAGCACACAGTCACTGTCCCTGCTCTGATGTGAGCATCAGAGGTATCAGGACTGCTGGATGCTGCTTTGAAAGGCCAAGAAAGAGGGCCTGTTGATGGCTTTAGGTTGTGCCAGATAGGAAATAAAAAATACATTATTTATAATTTCTTCGTATTATTAGCATAAGCAGCAAAAGGTGCAGTTACTGGCCCTCCCCTGTATCCCAAGTACTCATAAAGCTTTCCTTGATGTTAGCAAGTCTATTAATAAAGTGTTGCAAGTAATCAGAACGGCTCCACCAGCCTGGGAGGGGGAGTGTTGGTGACATTGTGTTCCAGCTGAAAGTCATGTAAAATCCTCTATACCTTCTTCTGAAAGACATCAGCATCATCAGCAAATGTAAATATGCAATCACAGCACCTTGTAATTAATGGAAAGTTACGGGCCCAGTTAGCGCTGCAGATCCTCTTCCACTAGCAGTGAGTGAACAGGATTCTTGTCCAGCTTGGGCATTATCAATAAAACTCAGCAGCACATCCAAATGCAAAGAAGACGACTGAACCATATGCTGACCTTGGGTTCCAGCAGCAGGGTTATGCCCTTGCTGACTGCAGACGCATCTGAACCCCCACACCAGCACTCCGGGGAGATGCCGTCTGAGCTCATTGCAGAGTGTTAATACTGGAAAGATCATGTGGGCCTCATTAAGAAATAGTTTTATTCTTGAGTCTCTGTCTCACTTTTTAAAGCACTCAGGAGACAACAGAACCACCACATTTCCTCTTTGCACTCAATTTTCTGACTGGGGGCTTGAAGTGTTCGCTGCCAGATGTTACCCTGTTTTCATACAAGCCATGTGACACAGGCATCGATGCCAGCAGCTACGTTTGCCTGTGATGTCAATGCGCACAGCAGCCAGGAAAAAGTTCCATGGGTAGCTAACCAGGGCATGCATGCAAGATCATGTATTTTAGGTACAGTGTTTTGGTGGGATTTCTAAACATCTCAAGCCACATGTCTTGCTTAAACCATCAAACATCAAGCTCCTGCTCAGCATCACACAACCCCCATGTTTACTTATTGTCATCATTCTTGCACATGCATCATGCTATTGATGATACTTATTTCTTCACTTAAAAGAATATATATGTGTGGAAAATAAAAACCAGCTACTTCTTTTATCCAAATTCTGGGCTGAATTTCTATAAGATTTTCTAGAAAACGGCATTGTTATGGCAAAGAGAGAAGTATTTTAGAACTGTGACAGTGCATATATTTATGGTCTCTCCTTCACTCTGCATTAAGAAATAACTCACCGCAAATAATGACATTCTGTTCCCATTCCAGCATTGCCCACTTCCTCAGATCTCCATGCAGTTGCAGCACAAGAAATCAGAAGCAACAGACAACCAGACCAGAGGAGGGCACGGAGCACTCCCAAGGTATGGGAGCGCACATGTGGAGACCTCACCACACAGGAAGTTTTACATCTTGGGGATTGTCTTGCCCTCAGCCCACCCACAGCTTGCAGCCCTAACAGTGCTTCTGATCTGAGTTCCCCTTCCTTTGCTATTTAAAGCAAAGCCAAAGGAAAATCCCACCTGAAAAACCCTCAGCCCAGCAGCACTGGTGGGTGCTGTCAGGTTTTAGACCTATCAAAGGCTTGAAGGGAGCCCTCCAGTACCAAACCAGAATACACCAGCTGAAGAAGTACAGGAGTTTCTGAACACTCTCATCTGGTAGACTAAAAGGACCTCCTGTGTGCTGTAAATGCATAAAAGATGCTAAGCAAAGAGCTGGTCCTAGGACCTGTGTTTCCTTGGTCAGAGAAAACTCTGGACCTGTTATCCTCTGCTGGAAAGGGAACATTAAAAATGAGAAAGCAGCAGAGGGGAATTCCAGGGAACTGAGATAGGGAGCAGAGAAGAAACTGTGTTTGTTGCATGTCTGGCATGCACCTGACTGACATTTCACTCTTAAAAAATGCTCCTAGTAGATGAATTCAGATTAAGGGGTAGAAGTCTTATGATTCAAACACGTGTTGAATAAGAAACCACATAAATGAAAATATCAAGGATACACTGACTGATGAGGCAATGAGCTTTATTCTGTAAACATTCTTTCAAAGGAAAATCATGTGCTTTCTATAAAAAAAAAAGTTGCTTTCTTTTGTCAAAACTCTATTAAAATTCAGTAAGCCACATCTAGTTTCTCACAGTGGGATCTGAAGCTTGCATGAGGCTGCTTTATATCCTAAGGACCTATTTCTTTTAGGAATCCTATCGCATTCTGACCGTTAAGTGTCACCTTGTCTGCACAGCAGCAGCCACAGGGCTCCCAGGCAGGAGTCGTGGGGCTTCTGAACCATGTGCCACTGCGGAAGCTCTGAGCCTGGGCTCCCGTTCCTACTGGCTCCCAGTTACAGTCAGAAAGTCAGGCAGGAAAGTCCTTCCAAATGGTTGCTCACTCACCAAAATTAGGTCACTAAGGGGGAAGAAACTTAGAGTGAGAAACTTCCTACGTGAATTACATAGGACTGGCAGCCTCTACAAGTATCACTCAAAGCAACTTTTTGCCTCCAGACTCCTTTGGACAATGGGATTTTTCCATTTTCTTAACAAGGTTTTTTCCTTCCCAACTTCTCTGGAACACCTCAGAGTGGGTTTTATTGAAATACCTGTGAGGTTGGTGCCAGAGAAGTCCAAAATCTGTGGTGTGGTGTGGGGGTGTGCCTGCAGTTGAGAGCTGCCATACTCGGCCGCCAATGCCTCTGCCTTGGAGCCCACTGGGGTACACGGACCTTTCTGAAGAATGTGCCCAGGATGTCAAGCAGCTCTTTTGTGATGGCACTGACTACAGAGCCAACACAGGAAGCCACAAATCCACTCTCTAACATCATCCCCCAAGTGGCAAACTCATTATACGAATATGCTTGACAATTTTTCCATTCCTTAAGCACTGCAAGTAAATCTCTTGCACAGTACTATTTGGCTTTCATTTCTCTGATCTAACATACATTGTCTTTTTAGATTATCTAAACAGTCTTGCTCTAATTTTCCTCTGCATTTTATTTTCCTTGCTACTTTTAAGGTACCTGTGCAACTGTCACTATCAAGAGAGTCTTATCTTTGGCCATCCCAAAGTTAGATGCCCAGTGCTGTCGCAAAGGTTTCGACCAGTGATACCACCAGTCTCTGTCACCAACTACACAATGAACCTTCAGGACCCATTTTATCCCAACACCTAACTTGCAGAGCAGCTAAGGCTGAGATGAGCTTTACCATGTGTCATCAAAACAGCATTGTGAATTTTACATCATTTTACATGACACCAGACAAGCACGAAGCTAACTCTGTACTACCTAACTTTCCAAGCTCCACCAACACAACCCAGACAACAAGAGGAAGGAAATCAGTTTACAACAGAGGAAAAGAAATCTTTGCAACTGGAATTATTGAAATGTCTTCGTGTTTAGCTCTGCATAAACCCTAACACAACCTTGAGGGTATTTAACTGGAATTTTGCACTAGTATGCATGTATCCCTAGCATTGCCTGCGGACTTGCAAACCACAGGACTCTGAACAACCTCATACGTCCCATCACACACGTATAGCTGTTTACTCATGTTGAATATTAGCGTCTGCCATGAGTAGTCCAGTGGGACTATTTCCTCAGAGAGGTACTACTCAACGTGAGTAAGAAGATTACAGCCTGGGAGAGGGTGAAGATGTGCAATGAGACTGAACACCAGTATCTCTCCAAAATGCTTCTCCAATGCTCTTGAAATCTAGTTGATATCACCGCATCAGCAGCTCTCTCTGGGTGTGGGGCCAGATAGGATGCCCCAGTCATTCTCAGGACAGTTTTATTCGTTTTCAGTAAGTCCCATGTCCCACTGCCAAACACGCCCATTCCACCACCCGCCTTGAAGGACCTCAGACAAAAAGCTCTCTCTTTCCAAAACAGCAGCTCATTAAGTTGGAAGGCTTCCTGCAGCAAGGTACCATTGCTCCCCAGTCTGCATCCCCAGCCATTTTAAGCCTCTTTTCCATACAGGTGTACTCCCAAGCACTCAAACCAAAACACAGAGGCACCAAAGCACAGCAGATGACTGAAATCAAAAGCGTTATCTCAACCATCTGTTTAAAAATGTGAGACCATTGACTCATTAGTTTCATCTAACTCTACAAGCACAATAAAAAAAAACCAAAAAACACACGCCTTCTGGAGAACAATATCAACACGGGTGGGAGGATAATATCTCTGCAAGATGGGGTGGGATGTTGCAGTTAAAAGCAACTCTCTTGGGATTTGCACTGAGCACTGTCAGGTCAGAGTTTCTGTAGACTGGGACTTGCCACGGTTGTGTTGGGGTCTGGGCTGTTCCCCTCCCAGCAATGGGTGGTTTTGTTTGGGTCTTCTCTTTTGACTGGGGTTTTGGTGATGTAAAGCTGGGTGGGAGTTTGTCTGTTTTTACCACTCTATTTTAGAACTCTTTTTAAGCACTTACTTTTTGAGCTGAAGTTCCACAAAATGACCAAAAAGAAAATGTAAGCAACAACCTCTCCCACCCCCCATTTCAGATGTCTCAGTCTCATCCAACAAGTCCCAATTATCTGGGATTGTATTAATTCCAGGGGATTACTCACAGGCCAACCAGAGCCGCTTGCAGCAACTTTTCCAGACGAGGAGGAGTGAAAGCTGGTGAAGATTGATTTAACAGAGCGTGTCTCGGTTCACGGAAGCTGCTGAAGAAAACAGAAATGAAGAGGGAAATCAGACCTCGGTCGAGTTCAACATTTGAAAGTTGAAGTCTCCTGCTTATGAGCTCACCATGCTCTGCTGAACAAGTGGAAGGAAAACATTTTCTCTCCACAGCGTGACTTCAAGAAAGGAAGTTGTGTGGGCAGAAGCACTGGGGTGACTCTAGATACAGTGAAGTCTCCCTCCCTGGGACACAGGCTTGGAAGCACTTGCTTTCTTCCAGTTGGGGAAGTTCGAAGAGCAAGATGCAGGGAGGAAAATATTCAACACCTCCTGCTTTAGAGACATTTATTTCTACAGCCAATTATGACTCCAGCCATAAAGTTTTTATTGCTACCTCTCATGCACTTTATTTATTGTAACTTCCTTTTTTGAGTGGGCTGTTTATTTTTAAGCAAGTGTTGTTACATTTTTCACTAGATTACTAATAGCCACGTGCTCTGGCTGCTGAAGCTGAATAAGCTGATGTAACTGTAGGTCAGGATCTTAGCTCCTTCCTTAGCCTGTCCCCAAAGTAAATATACAGAGAATGAACTCGGAGTTTTCTTTAATAGCCCTATGTACTTTCCACTTGGAGGATAAGGCAGAGTCCCACTTCCAGGCTGGCCCCTAGGCCTCTTAGGTGCAACAGTTGGGACTGAGACTTAAGAGAAATCTGTATGTACAATCAATAGGGCTTTGCAAAGTGCAGGGTTAAGGCAGAATTTTGTATTTAAAATTACTTCTGCAACATCCCCTTATTTATGATGCAGCTCTCTCAGCTAAATAATTTCGGAACTTCTCAGCAGCTTCAGATATTGCTTTCCAAAGCCCCAGAAGAAGGTTTACTGCGATCTCTAGCTCAGCTAGTGGCATGCTATTGCAGCACACACCCCGACACTCTCCTGACATTGGATTTGAGGTGCCTTGGGGCTTCCTTGGCCCTACAAGCCCTTGCCTGTATCACATGGGCCATTTCAAAGCCCCTCCTCCCCAATATACTCTACCCACCTGGTATTTTATACTCCTGAGAGTTTTTTATCCTGCCCAGAGTTCTGACAAAGTTGTTTGGGAGATTTTTGTTTGTGGGTTGTTTCTGGGTTTTTTTGTTGTTGTTGGTTTTTTTAATGTGTGAAAATGGGGAAATAAAATAGCCCTGGGTTTTCTAAACATGCCTTCCTCTCATGAGAGAAGCTTACTGGAAGCATACATTCCTGGATAGGCCAAACAGCCCTGGGCTGCCCTTGCTGGGTTCAGAGCAAGCCTTGTTAAAAACAGTTGGAACAAACCAGCTGCTTTGGGTGTCTCCTTCAACTCGTCTGCGCTTTGCTCTTGGGCATTGTGCAAGATGAAGCAGGGCCAAGGCCCTCTGAGCATCACCAGCTTCAGTGACAGACCATCACCCCCTGCTCAGGGGAGCTCACCAAAAATGTGTCATCTGCTCATCAGGCTGTCAAGGACCTGGGTATTAAACCTCTCTACTCCTTCTAGAGAAAAGGAGACAATACACACCTACTAGTAATTTTTAAGGTATTCAGGTTTGCAGGTTTCATCAAGGTAAAACATCCCTGTCCTACCAAGAACACCATTTCCACAGTATTTTCTGTGGCTGTGATTAGTCCAAGACCTGGTACCCAAATTTGCAGGTGATTAGGGTAGCTGTCTGTCACCTCCTATACAGTTACTAAAAAAATGATTGTTTTCTATTGTTTGAAGATTATTGGGATGAGTATATTCCAAATTCCTCTGCAGCCGAAGTTTTGGGATGGGCTTTGAAGCCAATATGCTTTGGATCAAGCCTTCAGCACATTGCTCAATTTTCCATTCTTTTGCAGGAAAACAGTTTACCAGTTACAGGGTGGAAAAGGGCAGCAGAAAGGTTTCCAAACAGCTTTCAGCTCAGCAGTGTCAGTCCTCTTATTTAACAAGCTCAAAGTGCCATTACAGCCACCACCCAAAATCCAGCCTGTCCTATAGCTTTGGGACACAGAGGTCACGTCTGCACTTCCTCCCTTTGTCAGATGAAATCAGAGATTTTGACCAACTTCTATAATTAGGGCAGACGTATTCCCCTTTACCACTTTCCACTTGAAATGCCACAAAGGCTCTGTGGAAACTTGACATTTCCTATTTTAGCAAGGCGGATTAATATTCAAGTTTGCATGTCACTCAGAGCACCAGCTTACTCCATAGCTGTTCACTAAGGAGCATATGAGCATCTTGTCTCAATATTTGTGTGATTTATAGCTCAGTCTGTAGTCAGAGTCTAAGCCCTCATGTCCATATTTAACTCCAAATCCTAGCAGGAGCTGAGATAGAGCCTTTAAATCTAATTTTTCGCCCCCTTCAGTTGTGAGAAAATAATTCACATCCAAACCATAACAAAGCTTCCTTTTCCGAATGAGGGCTGAAAACAATTTCTCAGCTGCCTTGTTGTTCACTGTGGACATGTCCTCACCCCTAACAACCTGGACAGCCCGGGGGAGCCTGTTGTGGTTTAACCACAGTCAGCAACTGAGCAGCACACAGCCGCTCACTCACCCAGCGGGATGGGGAGAGAATCAGAGGAAAAGAGCTAGGAGAACTTGTGTGTTGAGATAAGAACAGTTTAATAATTGAAAATAAATGAAATAACAGTAATACGTAATGGAAACAGTACTGATAATGCTGATGATTACAATAATATGTAATAGAAAAAGGAAAAGAAGGAACAACCGCTCCCCACTGGCTGACTGACACCCAGCGGTCCCTGGGCAGTGATTGCCCCTCCCAGCCAACTCCCACAGTTTATACACCCAGCATAAAGCTGTGTAGAAGGAATGAAGTGTCCCCTGGTCAGTTGGGGTCAGCCACCCGGGCTGTGTCTGTTCCTGCAGAGCAGCAGCCGGAGGACCGGGGCAGCAGGAGAAACTGAAACAGCCCGCAGTTCAGTATAAACACGGCTGGACAACAACTACAAACCGTCCATAGGCTGTCAGCATCCTTCCCGGCCCCAACGCAACCCGCAGCCTCCCGCTGCCAAACGCTGACTCCGCCCCC
>NW_010238766.1:1371-2747 GCF_000690775.1 Eurypyga helias | reverse complement strand
GCCCCGTGGGACTTCTGCGAGGTCCTGATGGTCGCACAGCAGCACCCGGTGCTCCCCCGGTCCGGCTGGCAAAGCCGCCTGGTGCCAACCGATGAGCGATGCCGGCGCGTGGTTTCCCCGGGCTGGGTATCATCCCAGGATGATCAAGGGGGATCCCACTCACCAGGATGGAGCAAGAGGGTCCTGCTTGCCCAGCCAAGATGTTGGCAGTTTCATCCTCCTGGGGCAAATTCCGCCCTAAGGCGGCTGGAGGTGTGAGAGGAGCGATTCCAGGAGAGCCCAAACCCGCCGGCCTTCTGCGCAAACCCCAGAGAGTGCTCAGGGCGTCCCACGTGCCAGAAGCACCTGCTGGGGTGCACAGCGTGGCTTCCAGCCGCATTTGCAAAGCTGTGACCAACCGGCCTTGGGTCGTGCCTGCCTCGAAGCCCGGGAAATGCTGCTTGGGAGCTCTCACTCAGAAACCTGCGGGGGTCACGCAGGTAATGGGCACACGAGGCTGTGATAAAACAGCATTTGTGACATTTGGCAGAGCAGCCAGGACCTTCAGTCTTTCAAGATGAAAAGGTGCCTAGCCTAGCTGCAGAGCCGCAGGACTGCTGAGAACACCTCGGCTTTTCCCACCAGAACAACCAGCTGGTGAAAAAGCCTCTTTTTGGGGCACGATTTGCAGCGAGGGCAGAAATCACCATTGATCCTCCCTGGCCTGATTCTTCCTGAGATGCTCTTCCATTGTCCCATCAGGTACTGCCACCCCACTGGGACCCGTGGGGGTGTGGGGTCACCCCTCCAGGCAAGGTGTGTGCTCTCAGTGTCTGGTTACACCTTCCCAAGCCAGGAGCTGCTCTGGGAACCAGGCTGGGGGGTTTAACTCGTTAGGGCTCAGCACCCGCTAATGAAGGAGCCATCCTCCCCCCAGCCCTTGCCACCCTGCAGGCCTGCACCTAGCTGGGATCAGAGCCAGCCCAGGGGCAGGTGGGTGGCTCTGCAGCGGGTGCCAGTGACTGCTGGAGGAACTGGGAGTGGACTGGGTATACAGACGTTTGCTGCGGTGAGAGGGCCACTGACTTTCCTCTCTAATCTTTGAGCAAACCGCTGTGCTCTCCTGTGCCTCAGTTTCCCTTGGCACAAGGAGGCTTGAGCGGGGTCGCTTTTCCCTGCCAAATGCACCCACCAAATCCCACGGCCGGGCAGCACAAACACTTCAGACTTGCCTCTTGCCCAACAGCAGGTGCATTTTGGGGTTAAACATTGCTTTTTCTCTGTGCATGGGCTTCTCTCTCCCCATGGCCCTACTGGGTCAGCCCCGTTGGGGTTTGCCGTGGCTTTACACGTGCTGAGGTCTGCGGATGCGGCTGGGCAGGCCTGGGAGGGAAACT
>NW_010238766.1:0-1359 GCF_000690775.1 Eurypyga helias | reverse complement strand
GCTCCTGCCTGCACTCCCGCACTCCACTGCGGCACTGTCCTACAAAATCCTCTGCTGCAGTAATCGCTGGGGAAAAAAAAAAAAACACGAGCTGTGCATGCACGCAGCAGCTCTGCGTGTAATGACTGCTGGGTTATGGATCTGCACGGGGATAACTTTGACTTATTATCTGCACTAAAACGCTGCAGTCTGTTGTGTGCTGGTAATGAAATGTGCTGGCTCCCTCGCCCAGGCTCGCGTTTCTGACCACTGTCACTGTCTGGAGGGAGGCAGGGGAGTGGGGTTGTGCTGGCAGCCCGGCAATGCTGGGCTGTGCTAGGTTTTTAAATGATCTGTGTGCTCCCCAAAATGTGTGTTGAGGTGAGCGGGGACCAGCCCCTGGGATCCTGGGGCTGCCGGATGGGCTCCAGCACCGGGCACGCTGCTGGCTTTGGTGTCACCCTTGGCTCCTCTTTGGCCAAGGCGCCCGTTGGCACCCAGCCCCCCGGTGTGACATCCAGCAGTGAGGACAGGGTGGCGCTGCCAGGGCCGCGGGTCCTGGTGTGGCGGCAACAGGCTTACCAAGGGGGTACAAAGCTGCCCCCGGGCTTGCCACAGTGACGGCTGCCCCTGGGGTTGTGCGGGGAGGAAGCCAACGGGGCGGGAGAATCGTGTGTCCCCTTGCAGGGAGGGCACGAAGCGGGGAGCCCCGGGGACGGCCTTTGCTCGTGACTGTTGAGTAGCCGAGGACACCAGGGCAGATCCGCCTCTCCGCACATCCCCCGTTGGATATTTATAGCACTCGTGTTATCAACTCCAATCAAAATCATGTGACGCTCCACTAACTTGCGCTGCAGGACTAATTAATCACCGGGATTTTTAAGCGAGAGGTCGAAGGGTCCATCCTTCACCTTCATTCATCAAGGGGAAAAGGCGAAGGTGCCCAGTGCTTCCCGGTGGCTTAACGCCAGGGGATCTGCGGGCGCGTCGGCGTGCACCGTAGCCGTCCCCCTGTCTCCAGAGGCTGCGCCCACCAACGCAGCTGCTCCTGGTGCGGAGCGGAGCTGGGAAGGCCGATGGAGAAGATGGAGGTGTGCACTTTTTGGGGTTGGGGGGAGTTTAACCTGACGCACCCCACCTCCCCCAGCACTGGGTTGCTGCTGGAGGGGCTCAGCCTGCGTGCGGATGGCTGCTCCGCCTCCTTCTCCCTGTGCCAGGCGACCTGCTGGGAAAAGTGGGGGGCTTGGCCTTCTCCCAGGGGACACCCCAGCAGCTGGGGGGGAGTTATAGGGACAAGAGGGACCATGCTCAGAGCCAGCCCAGGGGGGTAGGGGGGCAGTCTGTCTCTGGGCTAGGGGTCCCTGGGGTGGGTGCTGCTGG
>NW_010238765.1:0-4081 GCF_000690775.1 Eurypyga helias | reverse complement strand
ACCATTCCATGATTCTATGATTGTAAGCTGCTGGCTTTCTTTTTGGGTGATATGGAGAGTAGCTCTGTTGCAAAACGAGTCGGTTCTGCAAAGTGATCTAAGTGGACCAAACTGTGCTGAGGGGCTCAAAGGCTTCATCAGACCATTTCCCACCTGTACTCACTGGGGACCTGATCCTGTGAGTGTTTGGCTGTGCTTTCGCCGCCGCACACCATGCAAGCGGTTGCCCTGCCGGCATCACCGAGCCTTGGGCAGGCCTGGCGGAAGTGGACCGCAGGGCTTGCTGAGGTGCACACTGAGTTCACTGTGCACACGTGCAGCGCATCCAGCTCACTGGGGAGGGGTGGTGGATTTGTGCTGGGCTCACCAGTGTGGAATTAAAATGCTGTGCAGCTCCAGTCCAGGAAAAAATACCATCAGACTAAAGCAGGAGGATGTTTAAAATTGAAATATGTGTTTAAATTGAAAGCGGGGAGGTTTAGATTAGGTATCAGGAAGAATTTCTTCACAGAGAGGGTGGGGAGCACTGGGACAGGTTGCCCAGAGAAGCTGTGGATGCCCCATCCCTGGGAGTGTCCAAGGCCAGGCTGGATGAGGCTTGGAGCACCCTGGGCTATGGAAGGTGTCCCTGCCCATGGCAGGGGGGTTGGAACTGGATGGGCTTTAAGGTCCCTTCCAACCCAAACCATTCTGTGATTCTATGTTCATAGAGCTCCCAGCAGCTGCATGCTTCCCTTTGTTCTCCCCAGCCCACTGTCTCCTGCAGCTGTGTTGAATGCCGCAGGTCATCCAGGTCATCGGGCAAGAGATACTGTACAGTCTAACTCTAGGTGTGTGAGCAGGCTCCCCCTTAACACTCCAGTGTTTTCCTACAGCCATCATGGATATTGTGCTGTCACAGACATGTGGGATAATCCTCGTAGGAGACCCTCACCAGCAGATCTATACCTTTCGAGGCGCTGTCAACACCCTCTCCTCGGTGAATCACACCCACATCTACTACCTCACCCAGGTAAGATGAGGGTCTGCGGCTTTCCATCCCTGAAAAGATCCCTATTGCAGTGGAAAATGTTTCATGTCCTCCTTCAGAAGGCATCTAACAGCCAGGTTTCTTGAGTTTGTCACCGTGGAGTGTTCGCGTTGCCGGGATTGGTGGCATGCCTTGAGTTCACGCTCTGCAGAGCCTTTTTGTGCCTCGTAGTGGAGCGATCCCATCCCTAGGGAAGCCATGTGTCTTGAAAAATGGGTACTGAGGGAGAGACCTTAGTTAGTATATGGCTTATTACAAGGAGATTTCCTCTTTTCTGGGTTGGTTCTCAGCTGCAGCTGAGTGGGCAGGGGCAGACACCCTCCTTACTCATACTGCCAGTCATTACAGCGCTGGGTCCCGTGCAGAGGTGGAGTCAGAAGCAAGGAGATGAATTTTGTTCTGCCAGTGACCTTAAAATAAAACCACACTGATTAAGGAGGATGTGTTTGCTGGCTGTACGCTTGTTTTCTGGCTCCGTACAAACTCTGGCCTTGCCCCCACAGCCCCTGTATCTGCGATATCTCCTGCCCTGTTTGTCTGGCAACGGCATGATTTTCATGAGCAGCTTCAGCTGATCTGGCTCTGCCCTGGAAGGGAGCTCCCACCTTCTTCCCACACAAGTGATGGTTGTGTCTCCAGGCTGGATTACCTAATCTGCTGCTGTGCCAAATGAAAGCTCACTCTGATGAGTATTTTGGCCTGATTAGCCACATGGCTACACAATTCTCAAAGCTAATATAAGGGAGGAATCCTTGCAGAATGAATGATCTTAAACCAGCAATACAAGCTGTAGTGCAACCACCTCCTCAGCCAGAACAGCCACCAAAACACCCATCCATAGAATGGTTTGGGTTGGAAGGGATTTAAAGGTCATCCAGTTCCAACCCTCCTGCGTGGGCAGGGACACCTTCCATAGCCCAGGTTGCTCCAAGCCTCATCCAGCCTGGCCTTAGACACTCCCAGGGATGGGGCATCCCCAGCTTCTCTGGGAACCTGTCCCAGTGCCTCCCCACCCTCTCCAGGAAGATTTTCTTCCTGATGGCCAATCTCAATCTCCCTCTTTCAATTTAAACCCATTACCCCTTGTCCTATCACTACGTCCAAGCTGCTTTTTCCTCCTTGCACCATGCCAGCGAGCAGGAGCCAGGCACAGGCTCGTGGGAACGGGAACAGCCTGCCTTTGCAGTGACACTCTTGGGACCAGCCTTGCATCCCGTCGCTTGTGGAATTTTGGGGTTAACAAGATTTTCTGCTGGTCTTTGCTGGTGGAGGTGTGCTCAGGCAGGCACTGATGTTTCTTAAGCATGGCATTAATTAAACTTGATTAGGGCTTTGACCTCATGGTGCTTTGACTGTTGGCCCTAAACCTACAGGTTAGGAAGCCATAGGGGGCAACCCCCAGCCCTTCTGTGGTCTGTCACCTGTCCAGCAGCTCAGCGAAGTGAGGGACCTGGCTGCTTTCCCACCACCTCTAGCCCTGCCCTGCTGCAGGACAGATGTGTCACGTGGAGTTAACTCACTGGGGAAAAGTCTTGGCAGTGTTGGGGTGGAGAGGCTGGAAACCACATTTTTACCTGTGTCCTAGTCCCATCTCCCAGCACAGTTCCTATCACCTTGGGTGTGAGAGGGACCAGGTTTTCTAGGAATAGTTAGGGGGGATTTGGGTGATTTTTCTAAGTGTAACGTTGTCCAGAAGGTTGGTGGGAATTATATATATTACATATACTCCATATATAGTAATACTTTGATAGATTCTAACAAGTTCCTCTTATTTTCCTGCTGTTTCCTTCTTTTTCTTTCATGTAGAGTTTCAGATTTGGTCCTGAAATAGCCTACGTTGGAGCAACCATTCTGGATGTCTGCAAGAGGATCAGGAACAAGACATTAGTGGGTGGAAACCAAAAAGGTAAGTGGTATCAGTGCACCACTCGGCCCCACTCACTGATTGAGGATCACAGAGCTACGGCATAATAAACTAAGTGTCTCAGGATTAATCCTAATTTATGAAGATTTTGGGGTGTTAGATACCTGCGTTCGAACTGCCCTGGCTAACTGGGAATTTCTGTGTGCAGGTGGTGTGAGAGGTACCATGGAAGGGAAGATAACGCTGTTATCACGAAGCAATTTTAACGTGTTTGAGGACGCTGTGAAACTTATTGGAAGAGACAAACCGACTAGAATACACATGATTGGGGTAAGAGGAAAGTGCTGGTGCATCTCCCAAGTGCCCTAGCACTTGTAGCAGTGACAAGTGTGTCTTGAAATAGATGTGGCTGATTTGTTGTCTGTAGCACCCAGGTTTAAAACTGATATTCAAGGAAAAGGCAGAAATCTGTGGTGGCTGGGGAAAGGTTATTTGGAGTAGCTGCTCTTCAGGTCCGTGCAGGCAAGGATCCCTTTTTAGTCCCTTGTTTCATGAGGCTGAGATGGAACGGCAGCAGCTCGGGTCTGCTGGCTGGGGAAGAGCGATACACAGCTCTAACAACTCGCTGTAAGGGTTTGGATTAGATGGAGCACGGCTGACTGCGCTCAGTCGCTGGCAGTGGCACAGTGGTCCTGCATTAGGGAAATAAAAACCAGCTGTAATTGTAGCCTGAAATGTCCAAAGCCATGAAGGGCGGTTGTGCCCTGAGAGAATAAACAGTTTTCGGGCTTTCAAGGAAAATAAGATGAAGCTGAAGGTGACCTTTGGGCTTGTGGGTGCCACAGAGGACTGTGCTGTGCTCATCACTGATTTCCAGTCCTGGGATGGTCTCCTCCCTGTCTCAATATGCTGAGGAAAGCCAGGGAAAATTGGTACACCAGCCTTTTTGGTGAGGGAAATAGGGATTTTCAGCAATGCTGAATGTTAACCCCTTGAGGGAGCAGCAGTTCTAAGGTTTGCACTGAATGTTCATCTGCAAAATGCACACGTGTATCTGAAGGAGAGAGTGTGTGTGCACATATGCAACAGTTCACCTGCTGAAGTTGCAGGGATGTTTTAATAAGGCTCCAAAAGCCTCAGAGGAATCATTAGACTTCAAACTCTGAGTCATAGAATCACAGAATGGT
>NW_010238764.1:0-6504 GCF_000690775.1 Eurypyga helias | reverse complement strand
ATATATAAAATATATATATATTTTTTCTATATATGTATATAATCTCTAGCCCATAAACCTATAGGACAAGACAATACCACAGAGACCAGAATTGCTTTGCACTTGACATAGACCTTATAAAATTACAGGACACATTCTGTTCTGCTATAAGTGCATAGATACAATGGAGAGTGAAATTCAGCCCTGTTTCTTTTCCAAACCAGGGCAGTTTTTTCAAAAACTGATTTTGTCTTATTTCCCTGGAGATCCTTAAAAAGTATTCCACTTAATGCTTTGTGTTTTGTTGGTTTTTTTTTTAGTTTTGATTGAGGACAGTCATGTGGGATACAGGTAGATGGAAATTAGGCAAAGAATGAGAATTAAAAGGAGTTCAATATTAGCTACAGTCACCAGAATTATAGAACCTGTTTTGTGCTGGACGGTCCTATCTTTATGTCTCTTCTCCTCCAAGTCCCTCTTTTATGATTGCTATTTTGACAATCAACCTACAGTTAATCATATGTGAACATTATTCTGCAATGGTTTCCACAATAATTCTGCCATGCTTAATATTCATATACGTGTTTTAGGCACCTTGTTCAACAAAACTTACACACGTGTTATTAAGTATCTCTGATTAATCTTCTGATTTTAACACCACAATGATGACTGACCTGTGTATTGTCTAATGAAGAAAAAGTTGTATTTACTTCAGGTACTTTAATTGTAAACTTTCATAATTTCAGCTTCTAAATTATTCATAAAAAGTAGTTTTATCTTAGAATCTGCTGTTTTCCAAAACCCTAGGTCCCTACCTCACATTTAAAACATACTGTTTCAAATACTTGCTTATACTTCTACTAAAAGTGCGCCTAAACACGTTTCCACTGCTTAAATGGCTAAAGTAATCACTGCCTTAATGTTCTAGAAATAATTATATAACTATCATTTCTATTGGTCACTAATAACAAGTCCTGTATGTATCTCTGAATCTTCAGTCAGCTCAGTAATTGGGGTTTGGAAAATGTTATTTTTCTCATTTCAGGATAGTCTGACTTGAGTAATTACTGGTACAATTTCCACTCTAATATTGCCAACCTCATTATAAGCAATAATAAAGCCTCACAATAGCCTGTTGAAAGAAAATAAAAAAATTACCCTTGTTGAATAGCATATGCGAAGGCAGCAAATGAGACATAGTATTATTTTCAAGCAGTGTCTTAATCATCTGTCTGCTATCACTGGAGAGGCAAAGGCTTACCTGAATAATAATAATGATATCTCAGTATGACTAAAACCAGACAAATGTTGCTTATGACATCTTAAATCATCTGCAAAACATTTTTACGAGTTTTACGGGAATCTTCCTGGAGACCTTACTGTTACATGGGTGACTAGAAGCTTCTTACATAAAGCAATTTAAACCATTTATGTGACTGTATTAGCTTGCGACATGACCAAGTACCTAGAAGTCACGTAGCAGAAAAAAACCCCACCCCAGGCGACCAGCTGCTCTGACTTAGATGTGTATCTGATTAGCAGACCTCTCAGACAGCACCCTCCAAACAGTTTTAACAGGGACAATTATCCTTCTTTGGCTCCCGCTCTGCTTGTTCCAGCCAAAGAAATCTGTTCCTGACCAAAACATACAAACTCCACCACAGATCACCAGTGGAATCAAGCAAGTACTTTTAGGTTTGGCCCAGCCTATTCATTGTGCTCACGTTGATTTCAGAAAACAAGCAAATAGCTATTAAATAGTTCTTTAGTTCATTTACTTCTTTCTCTCAGGATCTAACAGACTGGATTAATCCCTGTGAACCTGCCACCTGTTTTCAAACCTCTGACACTCAAAAGACCTAGAAGTAAAATACCCAGCAGGAAGACCAGCAGTTTCTGCACGCTGACCCTGCTCTCCTGCCTCACAGCAGCTCTCAAGGTGCAGAATTTATTCCAGAGAAAACCTCAAACCTCGTGCACAGCTCTAGGGAAAACAGCCCACACGTCCATCAGGCTTTGCAGCCTCTAGGTAGGATCTCACTTTTTGGGAGCACCTGATACCAGAGCTTATTCTGCTTGTTGAGAAGGGAAGTTTTGACTCTCTAATAACCCAAATAGAACAGGACTGAAATTTGCAGCAGTCTCTCCCACAGAGCAGCACCCTTCATAAAGTTTAGGAAAGTTTTCTGAGGGGCCAGTGTTCTTGGTTGGTGGGCACTTCGTAGAAACCGGCTCTTCAGGATAACTGAGAGCACAACTTTCCACCAGCTCCTGTTAACAAAGTTTTCAAGGCCAGCAAAAAGTCATCTCCACATGGGCAAGACACATACTGTGGGAAATGAAAGTCATCTTAGAAGTGCTTCAAAATGCATGCTGACTTGCCTTAAGTCCATGTTATAAATTAGTACATTTTGAACCCAGATATGTGGCACTTTGTTTTCAGTCTGTATTTCTCCTGCAGTTATTTTATTTGTAAAGCAGCACCTGTAGGAGCAAAACATTATTATTTATAACTCAGCTCTCTGTCATGTAAACCAACCTTCTGCCAAATCCCTTACAATACTATGCAACAAAAGAGAGCAACTAATGCTGCAAATTTAATTTTACCTAAGACATACAACGCTAAATGAGGTTCTGGTCCTGGATGGTTTGATCTCTCTCTGTCAGCTCCAGCAAGTCACTTGGTCCTTTGTTTTCTTCCCCTCTTTTGTACAAACCAGAGTAAGAAGGCTAATGTAAATGGGGTAGAATTAGATGTACAAGCAGTCCCAGAATTTCAGAACTGAATTGTCTGAAATGCTGATGCTTTGATCCAACTACAGAAGGAAGCACAGTCCCACACTGCAATATTCTTGGAACTGCTAATATCTTGGATGCATTAGAAATGCTTTCTGGTGCTTGCTGAAGTCTGGAAAAGGCTCACTGGGAAATAAAATTCTGACTTGCAGAAATTGGTTGGCTTGGGAAGTTGGCCTTCCAGGAGAGAAATGAAAATGCAACCAATAACCACAGTGTGAGCAACTGAGATTCAGAAATGTTCTGGACGAGTTCTGGAACAAATGGGATGTTTGTGCAACTTGGACACGCTTGGCATGTGAACTGGTTTGATGGTCTCCTTTTCTGACCAAATCCCACCTTTCACCTGACAAACTCGAAAAAGTTTCTCAAAACTAAAATATTTCCCCAAAAATAATGACAAGTAGCAGAATGTAGAACTGCTTATTGTCTCACATAAATGACACCGACTACACAATTTTCTCTACTTTATAAACTACCCTGAAATGCTTCTGAGAGCAGGTCACATGGCAGATAATTCCAGTAGATATATAAAGCCCAGAATGAAATTTGGTAATAAACTGTCTGGCACAGTCAGGCTGCACCAAGGCGAGCTCCCTGTCTCAGGGTTTTTACATCTAATTCCCTGTGTGGAATACAGAAACTGAAGACAAAACTTCTCCCTTCTTCCTATGGCTATGTAACTACCTTTCTAAGGCAAAACTACTTAGTTAACACTCTTGTCTTGGCAAACCTTTCTGCTCCGTTACTTGAACACAAATTCCAGTTGCCTTGGAATACCAATGTCTCTTAATGAAACTGAAATCGACTGTGACATTTCAGGGAATGCTCGTGTAAGTGACATCTTCACAAAAGAGTGAGTACAGAGCACAGCCTCTCACTCTAAATATGAATAATGGCAAATAACCTAGAAGAGAAACATGCTGTTACTGAAAGCAGGGTGTTAGACCAGGGGCTTTACTTTAAGTCATTCATGATGCAAACATTATTGCTTTCCGGAGTCTGACTTGATTTGTTCAACCAATAGTAAGACTTTATGTTAAAGCAATAGGAGCCTCTAGTGCTATAGGTGGGGCCAATAGCTTTGGGCTCCGGTGCTGTAAAGAATGTCAGGGGGAAAGAAAATGATAAGCAAGTTTCTGAAAAGACCAGGGGCTTTACTTTAAGTCATTCATGATGCAAACATTATTGCTTTCCGGAGTCTGACTTGATTTGTTCAACCAATAGTAAGACTTTATGTTAAAGCAATAGGAGCCTCTAGTGCTATAGGTGGGGCCAATAGCTTTGGGCTCCGGTGCTGTAAAGAATGTCAGGGGGAAAGAAAATGATAAGCAAGTTTCTGAAAAGTTTTTTCTTTCCCTAAAACTAGTAGTGATGATACTTAATATTTCACTCTGAAATCCTTGGATAAATGAAAATCATTTTATTTCAGTTCCTCTGCTACAATGTATTAGTATTAACTTGATACCGATAATTGGCTTTTGGCAGCATTATTACAGCTTAGGCAATCTCATAAAAAAGATAAATATAGTGCAAAACTTACAGAGATGGGTGGAATTGAAATAACTAAGAATTGCAATCATAAAAAGTTGAATCTCTGTGTATTTAACTAAGTGTACTTTGTATTACTTATGCCACTAAGCTCTAAATTACTGGAAAATTCCCAACATTTTCCAGGTTAGGCAAACATGACAAACTAAGTGTATCAAATACTACTTTTTCTTGCTGGATTTTCGTCTTTTTTTTTTTTTTTTTTCTGGCCGGTATACTGGAAGCCACTGGCTGCTGAATCAGTTCCTATTGCATTATCTAGAGTAAAGCTTTCTCTCATTCTAGTCATCACAAAGGCAAACATTTAAAATAGATTGCTAAGAAATTGCCAGTATATTTGTCACACTCACTACCTAATTTCACAATGACCTGTGATGACATAGTGCAGTCGGATTACCATAAAACATTAGGACTGGAACAAGATCTCATTAGAAGTTCTTTATAAAGAAGGCAGTACTTTCACAGAATAAAGAAGGCAGTACTTTCACAGAATAACAAAGCAGCAGCATTTTCTTTCAAAATAGCTAGTAAAATATTCTTTTGAGAAACTGTTATAAATACCTCCAATTTAGGCTCGTGTTATTCCTCCCTGATTGACTGTAATGAGTCTCCATTTGTCTTGTAAACTGAATACTTAATCACCGTGTTCAAAATGACATCAGGTTATTACAGTGTTCAGTATGCCTAAAACTAACAGCTATTATCTGTCTGATTTGCAATCCTGAAGGACTTCAGGATCTGTATTAAATAATACATTATTTATATTTCAGCATTTGGAATTGGCTCCATCTGGCTCTCTGTGGCTTATAAAACAAGCTGCCAGTAATTAAAACTTCCACCACTGACCACTGGTGGTTTCCAGCAGAATTCAGCTGGAGAAGTTGACATGCACAGAAACGCCGCTTACCAAAATCTGAGAGGTGGATGTGTGCTTTTTGTGAGGTCTGGGGGAATCGAGGCATGCGAATGATAAAATCTCAGGAAACTCTGGCTCACCTGGCACCCAGTCCTGCGAGGTCCTCGCTCTCACTGTTTTAGTTTGATGGCCCCCAGGCACCTGTGGATGTGCTGCTGAGGGTGGCCTGTCTGGGTGAGGTGGAGCTCAGCACCCAGTGCACTCCTGCCTGGCCAGGTTATCCCTTCACCTACCAGACCTTGGGACAGCTTCCTAAGAGCCCACATGAATAAGTTCCTTGCAGAAGACAACAGACACAGAGCGGAAAGTGCAGGTGCTGTTTGTTTGTAGGACCCAAAGGTGGCAAGCAAAGCAGGTGTCCTGGCCACAGGATGGGAGGTCCTTTGGCAGGTAAAACAGGGGTCAAGACCTCTTTTTCCTCACTTCCACCAAACCATCCAAACCACCAGACTGGGGGCTGTTCTGCACAGGGGTTCCTCCAAGTGTCTCCTTGTGAAGCTGTGAAGAAAACTGGCTGCAACTGCCTCAAGCGGGGAGAAGTCCGCCTGTTCTCATCTCTACTACAAAGCCTGCTTGTGCGTTTTCTCCAGAGGCCATTTGTAGCAGCAGAAACCTCTCCGGGGTGGCTGGAGGAGCGTAACTGTGCCATACAACCCAGCGTGCACATTTACATAACCCGTGGTGTCTGGAGTCCTGCCTGGTTTATCCTAAAAGGCTTAGGGAAGGCTGCCCCAGAGCAGCAGGGCATGCCCCCTTACCACCCTGGGAAGGAGCTGGATTTAAGACTCAGTCCAACGATTGCTTTAGCCATCCCTCTGCAGTACTACATAGTTCCCACCGTGGAAGCACAAGGCGCTCAGCTGCTTAAACCAGGGGTTTGATTCCACTGTAGGGACCAGATGTTCTGATTGCCACCCAAACCCATGATATTTTGAAGCATTTAATTCAATTACTTGTTTGGGGCTAGGGAGGATGAAATGCCTCTCTGCTAACAGCAAGTGCATGGAAGTCTTATCTGTGTGGGACTCAAAACTCTCATCAGATTTCCAGTATTGAATTTCACTTGCGGGGGCCGGGGTAAGTGGCAGAGCTAAGGAAGAAAACATACCCCAATCTCCCCGTTTTCCCTTCTGCCCAGACAGACCAGGCTATCCATGCCATAGTTCTGTTTATGATGGACCCAAAGGTGGGTCTTGATGCCACCATCAAGGTGCCGTCTTGATGACGGCATAGAGTCCACCCTCAGCAAGTTTGATGACGAC
>NW_010238763.1:0-6570 GCF_000690775.1 Eurypyga helias | reverse complement strand
CCAACTACCAGTAATTTTAGTGTTATAATACCCTGTAGACAAAAAGAATATCATGGCTGAATGTTTTCAGATAGAAGATGATGTCATCTTTATTTCCTGCCTTGTAGCCACGTATGCACGAATAAACTAGGGAAAATCAAACAGGATCCAAAACTGCTTCGAAGGACGCATCAAGATGGCAGTTTCATCTTCTGCCTGTGTCACTATATCAGGGCAACGCCCATATAAGCACCCTGGGGAGGTGGGAGACCCCAGGCCTAGGAAAGGTGTGGTGAGGATCTTTGGGAATATGCACTTGGCAAAGCTTTGCTAGGTTTGAGGATGTGGAGGCAACAGAAATAGCATCAGAACATGGGAAGGCTCTGCTCGCCCCTGTGCTTTATCTCCCAGGGAGATGTAACCTCTGATTAGGTGTAAAGATGTCAAGGCCAGAGCACAAATCACTTCACATTAGGGAAGAAGCGAGTATTCTGAAACTTCAGGAGCAGTCACAAAGCCCTGGTTTATAAATAGGGGTCAGAAGCCCAGGGACTAGTTTCCTTTTGAAAGATGGCACCTCTGAGGTTAACCACCAGCTCTCAGCTGCTGCAAGACAGAAAAACATCCTAGCTGTCTTCTTTAGGAAGGTACCATTTGGGAATAACACCCTGATGGAGGTCCTCAGCTCTGCAGCACTGAGTGCACGAGATGAAAGCAAAGCACCACCCGAAATGAGATAGTTGTGCCAAGCACTTTCTAAGTCCTTATTTTCCTGGTTTTGATTGTCTCCCTTGCAGCTGCATTCCTGTTTTTGTCACAAAAAGCCTAACCTGTCCAGGCGTTGGGATTCTCAAATGTTCCAGGCTGGCATGAGGCTGCAAAACACCCTTGAGGTGTCTGCCAGGACTGAGTACTGGGTGCACCCAGCTTCCTCGCGTAGGAAGTGCAGGTGGGGCCCATGTCTCATCTTTGGGTGGGCTTGGACCCACGCTCCCCTGGTGGCATGGATGCACTCGTACTTGATTTGTACCCAGGTTCCATCTCAGCTGCTCCTGGCTTGGTGAGCTGGTGGGTTCTGTAGCAGAGTGGTCTCACCCAGACAAGCCAGCTGCTTACTGCAGCCCGTGGTGTTTGCTTTCCAGCCGCTACTGTCCGCTGCCGCAGAGCTGGAAGGTGCTGTGGAGACTCAGAGCTCTGTGAGGATCAAGGAACTGATGCAGTTTGTGGAGACAGAGCCCCTCGCCTTGGGAGTGGAGGAGGTAAGTGGGAATCTGACTTGCTTATGTAGCCCACTTCCTCTCCCGCGGGTGGCCCACAGCGCTGCTCGCAGAGGGGCCTCGCACCCCTCCAACGGCATCTCACAGCACTGCCGAAGCAACTGGCCATTGGAGAGGCCGTGTGGGACACGTCGTAGGGCTGACCAAGGACGTACCCATGCAGCACCTATGGAGGGCATGATCCGTCTTGTTACTGCTCAGGTGGTCAGTAGGATATTTCGGCAGTAACGTGCTGTAGCATCTTGAGAGTGAGCAGCATGCAAAGCAGAGCATGGAAAGCATCAGGAGTCAGATGAGCTGGGCTGGAGTCCTCCCCTGGCTCCAAGGGCTCTCACCTCCGAGTCTCGTGTTTTTCTGAAGGCAGTAAGAAGTGGTTTTAAAGGCAAGTTCTGCAGCAGAGAGAATATCTTGCTGCCAGGAGACCTCCCATATTACTTTAATGTAGTGTATTAATTAATGCATTAGTTAGTACAGGAGAAGATTTTACCCATGGTTCCTTCACTGGTAAGTGGAATGGATGCAGGACAGGATTAGGATGATTTTGCCTGTATTTGAGGAAAGGACCCCTCCAGCCATGTCTGTCCTTTGCTCCAAGCCATGTCTGCTCTTCTGCATTGATTTCGATGCTCGACATCTCAATCTCTCCTTCCCTGCTTCCAGGTTTTTGACATCCTGCCGCTGTACGGTGTGCTGCAGCCGGGCGAGAGCCAGCGGGTCATGTTCACCTTCTTTGGCCACACAAACATCGTCGCCCAAGTCACGGCGCTGTGCAGCGTGGAGGGAGGCCCGACCTACGAGATCGCGCTGAGTGGCGAGGCTTCGCTCATCAACTACCTCCTAGACATCACGGAGATCGACTGTGGGCTGCAGGTACTGCACGCTTCTCTTGGCAGAGGTCCTTGTCTTGAAACCATCACCTGTGGGTTGCTGCCCACCTAGGTCTGGGGCTTTCTCCCCTTCCCAGCTATTTTTTTGGCTGTGTGGCTTGGAAGTACGAACTTTGAGTGATAGGTCCTGCATCTAAGCTGGTTTTTAATGGCCATCTCCACCCCCCAAAAGTTAGGAATTCCTCTTCTTTGAGGTAACTACCGCTGCCTCCTCAGGGAGGCAGGATGCCAGTGGTGATCTCCAGACGAATACGCCCCCAAGACATCCATCTGCTGATCCGCTTCTAAAGCCTGAGGTCCAAGGAGATGCTTTTTTTGCTCTTGATGATCCAGGGAGGAAGTTAACTTGGGCTTCCCAGTCACTGCAGCTGTAGGGAGTGTCCCAGAATAATCCCCACTGTACTTATTTCCAGTTAAAAACCTCACAGGTAGTTCCAGCTGCTGGCCCAGTATGTGTTAGACTGTCTCTCCTCGGTGCCTTTTCTTCTGGAGTGTGCTGATGCCACTTCATTTCAGCTAGCTGTTAGATGACACCTTACAGCGCAGAGGATTGTAGCCTCTTTGGTTTCTTTATTACTACTCTGTATGTGGTTGGTATTGCCCCTCTGCGTGCTGCCATAAATATCTGTCCCCATGCAGGGCTGGGCAGTACCCCGAGGCTGTGAGTTCCTCGGGTTAACCCGGGACAGACAAGTGCCATAGCTCCTCTGCGATCCCTGTGTGTGTGACGTTCATTCGCTCCGATGAAAGCAGGAGATTCCCAGCAGCAGACCTGTGTCTGTAACTTCTCACCCTTGTCCTCTCTTCAGCTGTTCAACGAAGTCACCGAAGCAGAGGTCACCCTGCAGAACAACGGGAAGGTGGGATTCACCTATGTGGTGCTAAACCCCGGCGCAGCCACTGCAGCCAGCCCTCTGCCCGGCATGCCCCTCGTCATGCCCGGCACGGTGAGTAGGGAAGCAGCACGAGTGATTCCCCCCGGGCCTGGGTCAGGCTGCATGGGAGGGGGTCACAGGGGGAAAAAAAAAAAAACAACCAAGAAAAGAAAACCCACCAAGGCAGCCAGGAGAGACAGGGCTGTAGGCAGCTGCTGCTGGGGGCAGAGAGGGTCAAGCAAGCACCATCCTAATAGACTCCCTTTGCTGGTGGGTGGCTCTGCCATCATCCAGCAGCCACCGATGGGAGCCACACGAGCTTGGGCAGCTCCCTGCACCCCAGCTGCTGAGCTTTTCAGTTGTGCTGGAGCTGCAGCTGGGTGGTGCAGGCTCTCCTGAGGGTCACCTTACTCCAGCTGTGGGATCAGATGGGATTTACCCATGCCTGTAACAAACCCTGCCTGCCCCCTGCCAGCGCCAGCCATGCTTGGCTTCTCTGCCAAGAAGTTGTAACAGCCCGGTGGTGGTCCTTCACTCACTGCTCTGCAGCAGCTTCGTGGGGCAGCGAGGGGGCCAGAGAGGACCAGGGCTGGAATAGAAAAGAGAGGAGTTTGCAGCATCCCACCATCACCGAGCAGCACAGCTCTGTGTGCAGGAGCAGGCAGGACTGGGGGCATCTCTCATCCCAGCTCCCCCACGCTGCCCAGATGTCCTCAAACCGGAGCAGCGTTCCTATCTATGTCCCTTTTTGCAATGTGAAGAGGAAGCCAAATGGCCTTCACATTTCCTCACCAGTGTTGGCGTTAAGTTCAGGGAGAGGGGTTGCGCCTGCTCACATCCAACTACCAGTAATTTTAGTGTTAGGCCTTCACGTTTCCTCACGTCTCCTACAAGGGATGACACGCTGATGCCCTCTTCCTGCAAGCTTCTGAAGACACAGCTTGGCTTGGAGCCACAGCCATTGCTGTAACAGCATCGCGGGTGCTGGCAGCTTGGCAGGGCTCGCTGTCAATGCAGCTCTGTTGTGCACTGGAATAAGGGCTCAGGGGACCAAGCGGCAGGATCTGTCCCGCTCAGTTGCTTCTCCCTTCTGGAGGGGAGCAGGCAAGCCAAGGGAGCAGTGGGCAAGCCGAGGCAAGCTGTGTGTGTGTCCCATCACCCAGAGCTCTGGCGCTGTCTGCTTGCGTCTGCTCTTGGCCCGGCTGGCCAAGAGCCCAGGCCAGGGCTCAGACAACCCTCTGGAAGCCCAGAAAGGAGGTGCCCTTCCCGGCAACACCTTCTTCCCTATATCTCACCCTAGTCTCTGCTCCTGCAGAGATGTATGTTTGCAGGTCACCGTGAGCCTGGATAGTGCACCCTCGGTGTAACTGCCCACGCAGGAGGTGTTTGGTCGGGGACATTAGTAAGGGGCCAGGCCCCCCAATGCCAGCCTGGGAAGCACTGTTGTGCTGTGACAGGAGCTGCTAGCCCTGCTGAGAGCACAGGCACTTCATCTGTCTGCCACAGTGGCTGGTAAAAGAGCTTTTGTTTGCTCAGCCTGGCTCTTGCTAGCAGAGGGTGAACACCGTTAGCAGAAGTGCTGTGCCTTTGCTGAGCAAAGGGCAGCCTGTAGGTCTGTCCTGTGGGAATGCATCCCTACAAGCCCTCAGGAGGACTTACTGCATTCTGCCACAGGAGACTTTTGGATACAAGAAAGCTAGAAGGCGATGTTGTCCGCTGTCTTATATGTGAGAACCTGCCTTCTCAGCATGTCCATCGTCTCAGCCATCCCTCCACCAAACCCTCTGGTGCATTCCCTCCCTCTTCTCCTGTACACTGCAGGGTTTCATCGGACCTGGCAAGGAACAAGTGCTGAAAGTCTATTACCTGCCAGGAGTGCCTGGAGTCTTCTGCAGGACTTTCCAGATCCAAGTGGGTCACCTGGAGCCAGAAGAGATCTTCCTGAAAGGAGAGGGGAGCTTTCCTAGGATCTACTTGGACCTTCCCAGGAACATCAAAGGTGAGCACTGCCTGTTTGCTCCCCAGGAAGGTTTCTCTGTGGGTTTTTTCCTCTCCATGTCAGACATCCCTAGGATAGCTCACACCCCTCTCCACCAGATCTGGAGATTTCAGGGCTGCCAGACCAACACTCAACCCTCTGGTTGCTTCCTGAGTGTCTAGCAGACGAGCCCTGTGTGGGCTTTGCCCCAGGAACCATCCTGCAGAGTTTGCCAGCATATCTGCTGGAGTCCTGGAAAGATGATGTCTAGACAGAAATGCTTGGGAAAGCTGTAATACAGGCTGGTGGGGATTTTGGCAGGGTTGGATTTTCATCACATAGCAGGGAATGAGATGCTCCGGTGTGGAGAGGAAGATGAATGGGAGTAAACATTAGGATTCAGAGAGGAGCAACAGCATCCACTTCCCATACATTGCTCAAGGAGTGTGTTTCTGGGAGAGGCCAGCGGCGGGTGCAGTAGAGCTTCCCAGATTCAGTGGGAATGCTGCTGTGCCCACATTTTTACTGGTGGATGTTTTCTTCCTTCAGGAAACGAAAAATATGAGAAGGTCCTCAAGGAGGTGAAAGAAAAACTGGAAAAAGACAGCCAGAGAGATGAAGCAGTTCTGGGGGAGACTGCGGCCACAGAGCCACCCACAGACAACTCTGGCACCGTGGTGAGAACGGCTGCTGCCCCATTTGGCACGTGCCACCCTCCCGTGGTGTCACTTGGGCCCCCTCCACCCCACAGCAGGCTTCCTGGTGCCCTGCTGGCACTTGAGACCTCCCTGCCCGCATCTGGCCGTAGTCACACACGGGCTCAGCGTTGCCCCAGGCGTGCCCACCTCTGGTAGTTGTCATCCCCCCCGGAGATGCAGGAGCCTCCTGCCCACTGCAGGGAGAGGTCCTGAAGGCCATGCTCAGGTGATTGGAGTTATGGCAACTTGAAGCTGATGCAGGTTGTCGCTGGGGCATTTGCTGCTCACAACCCCAGCCCTGCCAGGTCTGCAGAGCTTAACAGCAGCAGCCTGACTGCACTCCAGGAAAGTGCTGTCAGTGTTCCTCTCCAAGAGGCACCAGCTTTATCCTAGTTCCCTTTTCTAGAGAGCTTTTGTCCAAGCTGCTTTGGCACTGGCTGGGGGTAGTCAAGTTCTTGGAGCTGTGGAAAGTTCCAGGCTCGTCTGTCTGGCCAGATCAGCTTTTGTAACAGGGACTGGGCAGGCGAAGATGCTGGAGTTCATTTCCCCTGAGATAAGGTCCTGGCTAAGAGAGCAGGAGGTGTCACAGACACTGAGCAGTGGGAGAGGAGGACCCCATCACCCCACTCAACAAGAGCAGGGTGGGATCCTCTAGAACAAGCCTGTGCCTTGGGAAGGACCTTTGCTAACCAGCCACTGCCTTTCCTTGCCTCAGTTGGACACTTGGCTGCAGATGCAGATGGAGCAGGTGCTGATAGAGGAACACGCGCTGGAGCAGCAGAAAGCTCTTGCCTCTGGTCCCCCAGAGGACGTGGCCTTTGACCAGCGTGCTCGTCGGAGGCTTCTCAAGTTAGTAGAGACTCCTCTACACTCTTT
>NW_010238762.1:9518-9928 GCF_000690775.1 Eurypyga helias | reverse complement strand
CCCAGCACACGGCCGCGTTAGAAAATGCCACTCTGTGTCAAATTGTTATTGTTAATTTTGTCAGATAAAGTGTTTGCAACTGTGCTTCTAGGAAGAAGAGTAAAACAGAGGGAGATGTTCCGCCGTCCATGTCCGGAAGCTGCGCCGTGTGCGTAGACAGAGTGGTGTACCTCTTCGGAGGGCATCACGCACGGGGCAATACCAACAAGGTCAGTGGTTGGAAGATCAAACTCCTCCTCACAAATAAGTTTCTCCTCGTTAGCTTTTGTTCCTGTTTTTTATCAACCAGAGGTGGCCTTTTCAGTTAATTAAAATCCATCCAGACCAAGAAATGTGATGTCTTACAGCACGGAAGTGCTTTTTCTGAATGACCGGAGAGGTCGGATCTTGTTTCTGAGCTTAGGTGTTAA
>NW_010238762.1:5285-9438 GCF_000690775.1 Eurypyga helias | reverse complement strand
CCCCCCGCCGCGGCTTCCGCAGCCGAGTGTGTTCATCTCCTGGCTGTGCCTGGTTGTTGGAAGCAGAGAACCAGCAGCGTCCCCAGATGTGAGCTAACTGAGTGTTCTTTTTGGCCTTACCCAAGGGCTTTGGGCCAACAAGACATGGGGCCTACTGCCTGGGTTTATTTTTTGTTCCGTGCGGGTGGTTAGATGCCTGGCTTTTCCCAGGTCAGTGCCTTCTTTCTGCAGCAGGGCAGACAACGTGACTGTAAACCCGGTCAGCCTTCAGCTCCGCACCCTCTCGCGCCACGACGGCGTGCTGGGAGCCGCCTTTCCTCGGGCTGCGGTTGCTCTTGTGCAGCTCGCCCGACGAAGGGTATCGCGTTGGTGCTGGGGAGTTTGCTGCTCTGGGGAGTTCCCAGGGTTCACTGAAATAATACCAGGAGGGGATTTGTGAGTCCGTAGTGGTTTGAAATGTCGTTCTTCCCTGGAGACCGATAGATACTTTCTGATCCTCTGGAAGTGGGGTTAAAGTTAAATAGTTTTGGCCTCTCTCTTAAATATAAAGTGAAAGTAGCCGGATGCAATGCTTGCAAACACCCTGAAACTGCATTTTATAAGGTGTGACCTGCTTCCCTCCTGCTGTGGCGTTCTTACATTTCAGTTTTTGTATGTGTATCAGCTATTTTTCTCCATGTAAAATCATAGGAATCACAGAACAGTTTGGGTTGGAAAGGACCTTAAAGCCCATCCAGTTCCAACCCCCCTGCCATGGGCAGGGACACCTTCCACTAGACCAGGTTGCTCCAAGCCTCATCCAGCCTGGCCTTGGACACTTCCAGGGATGGGGCATCCACAGCTTCTCTGGGCAACCTGTCCCAGTGCTCCCCACCCTCTGCGGGAAGTGGCTGGAAATGTTCATTTCTTACCATGCCACTGAACACCAGAATTTTGTCCTTGTTTTGACCTGCTGACCTGGGAATTTTGTGCAAACAAAAGCCATTTGTATGGAAGTCTTGGAAGACTTGGAAAATGATGTAACATGCACAGAGGGGACAATACCATAAAAAAAACCCGCTTTTGTTTTTTTATTAAACTTTTTTTTTTAACTGTAAGACGTGTTCTGTTCTGTACACACCCTGATGGTTTCCCATCTCAGCTTCTGGATGGTAAAACTCAAGGCCCATAGTCCTGTTGCTTTTGTAAAATGTGTTTGGGCCTTGAGTCTCCAAAAAAGAGAAGGATCTTTGGATCCATATTTCGTTCCAAACCTTGTCAGCGCTCTGTGCAGCTAGGAGGAGAACTTCAGGTTTATTTCTGTGCCCATACACGCTGATTAAAAGTTAATATTTTAACATCAGACTTAAGCTCTGTGGGTAAAAAAAAATCTTTTTATTTTCTACAGTTCTACATGTTAAATTCCAGATCCACGGACAAAGTGCTGCAGTGGGTCAGAGTGGAGTGTCAGGGGGTACCCCCTTCGTCGAAGGACAAGCTGGGCGTGTGGGTTTACAAAAACAAGTAAGGCTCCAGCGGCGAGGTCAGCACAGCCGTCCTTGCGCGTCGCCGCGTCCGCACGCGAGCGGCCGGGCCCCTGCTCTGCAGCGTGTGCGTGCCTCGGGGGGGTACTGGGTCTCTTCCCAGCCAGCCTTTCAAACCCGTCCCCATCCCTGAACGGCTGACAGGCGGAAAGCCCCGCTCCCACTTGGGGTGTACGCGAGCTGCGCAGCAGCTGCGAGTCACGGTCCGGCCTGTGGGATCCTTCCAGGCAAACCTGCCTCGCCGTAACGACACGGCGTTGGGGCCGCTCCTGCCGGCGTCATTCCTCTTGCCGCTTGCATCTGGAATTTGCTCTTCACAGAAGCCTGCTCTAGGATTCCCCGTCACCCAAAACGCAGTCTGTCGGTCACGTCCTGCGGGACAGTTTGCATTTCTTTGGTAGCGGAAGAGCAGGAAGACGCTTTCATCTTACACCTGCACGTGGCCCCTTCAGTGACACATGCGCTTAATTCGGCGCGGTTTGTGCCGGTTGCACGGAACAAGGAATGTGGTAGAGGAACTGCTTGTGTTGGGATAGTGTCCTGGAGATGTCCGAAGGCTTTTTGGTGCTGCAGACCTTGGTAAAGATGAGGCAGACGAGGAGAGGGTTGAAGCCAGATGAGCTAATGTGCAGAACGCTGCCTTGCACCCTCAGCGTAGCGCTGGTGCCCTGAGCAGGGAGCTGTGCGGGGAGGTTGCTCCAGCCTTCTGGCACAGGAGGACGGACGGGGGGAGAGCCCCCATTGTAGGTTGGTAGTTCCTGCTTCCACAGGCTGCTGTATCCCAGCTGCTCTGCATGTTGGGGATGGAAGTGGATTATCTCAGGGAGATCAAGGACTCCGGGCTCTCTTCTTGGAGCACCCAAGGGTTGGTTGGGCAGCGGGTTCCTGGCTTCCAGAGAACAGAACTCCAACGTGCTCTGGCGCGCAGGTGAGAGCTCCCACGGCCAGAATTGTCCCCTCGCAGGAGCAGCTGGCAAGGCCGAAGCCACAGAGCGGGGCTCTCCGCAGGCGGCAGAGGTGCCAGGGGCTGAGGAGGCCTGATGCGAACGTGAGGTGACGGTCAGAGGCATCTAGTTCTCTGGCCACAGCCGGCAAGGGTTAGAGGGTTTTACTGTCTCGTCAGGCCAGGGTAGGGCTGTAAGCTGTGGCCCACAGAGCCGTACGTGGACAGCACGGCCGTGTGCTGCCTGTTAGCACAGCTGGCCCTGACTGTCGCCTCTGCTGAGGGAGAGGAGGTCGGGGGGCTGCGTGTCCGGGTGTTCGAGCCGTGTGTGGGGATTCTGGTGTCTGACGCTGCCTGTGCTGCTCTGTCTGCCGCGTGGAGAGAAAGCTCCCTGGTAGGATATTCGCTGTGGAGACTCAGGAAAAATAGGAAATGGCCCATGCTGCTGGTTCTCACATTCTGGTGGGGAGAAAGCTCACTGTTCTGTCGCTCATGTGGTCAGTTTAGCTGCACATCTGTGCAAGGCTGGGGTTCGGGTGTTCAGCTCGGTAACTGCCCAGGCGTTTGGGTGGGTTGTTTTCTGTTCTTTCACAATTCAGTGAGACTTCATAAAACCATGCCATTTGTTCCTAATAAGTGCTAAAAGCCAAACATAAAGCTTAAATTAAATTTTAAAAACCCCCAAACCCAGCAAAAACAGATGAATGACTGTTCGTAGCAACCATTCTTCAGGCTTTGACACAAAATGCAACAAGAAAAAGGTCTTTTCCCCCCAAAAAGCCTAAAAACGTCCCAGTTGGCCTCATTGGTAGAGGGTCTGTGGCATGTAGCGTGCCTTGGTCTGCCCCTGCCCTGCGCTAGCACGCGTCTCCATGGTGACCGTGCCCAAGCTGTAGTGCTTTCCCTTCTTGCAGGAGTGTCCACCAACATTTTGGGCTTCGGGAAAATGGGCAGAAGGCTTGGGAAGGGTAGGGGCAGGAAACTGCAGGAATAAACACCTGTAGCTGCTGTGTGGGAGCGGGGGCTGCAGCGCGGGCAGCGGGCCTGCCAGCTTCACACCTTTGGAACGGGAGCAAAACGTGGAAGCCCGAGGCTGGGAAACAGCCGCAGAGGGATTCAATGTGGGTGGTAGGGTCGATTAGGCAAGGAGCAGGGCCCCACGCCTGGAAAACTTGTCTTGTTAGAGATATTGGAAGTAATGAAGCCAGAGGAGCTTCCTTGGTTTTGCTGTCTTCTGTTTGAACACTGAACTTTAATGGGTACCAAGAGGTGTGACCGCTTTTCTCATAGGTCTTGATGGGTGTTCTGTTTCAGGCTGATATTTTTTGGAGGCTATGGTTATTTTCCTGAAGGGAAACAACGTGGAACTTTTGAATTTGATGAAACCTCTTTTTGGGTAAGTAAACCTTAGAGTAATTTCAATTTCACCTTTCAATATTTGATTAGTGCTTATTAAAACTTGTTGCTTATTTTTAAAGAATTCAGGCCTTCCGAGAGGGTGGAACGACCACGTGCATGTTCTGGACACCGAAACTTTTACTTGGAGCCAGCCTGTAACCACGGTAACGATTAACTTTCTGTCAGTTCATTAAGTTCCACGGCACTGTCTGCCGTATCTCGTGCAGCATCCTGTGAAGATGAGCGTGACCCTGCTGGGCCCAGGCTCACCGCTTTAATTAGCCTCCGG
>NW_010238762.1:1634-5241 GCF_000690775.1 Eurypyga helias | reverse complement strand
GCAGCGGCCTGTCCCCGCAGCAGCGGCTTCGGGCCGGAGACATTCCGCCTGCCCGCTCAGTTAAGAACCTCTCTTACCTCCTGGGGGGCTCCCGTCTCCAGTCTCTATCTCCCTGGCATTATTTTAGATGATGTGGTTAGGTATTTGCGAGCCAGAAGCGTGGAATTTCACCCAAAATACAGTTTTCTACTTTCCTGCTCCACCCTGCAGCCTTGTTTACGTGTCCCCATCCTTGTGGGCGGGAGGCACTGCTGGGTGCTGCTCTCCTGGTCGGTCTGATCCCGCCGCAGGCAGGAGCTCGAGCTGTGACCAGGGCTCTCTTCCCTTCTCGCGCTTCCTCCACGAGAAATTGTGTCTTAATTCCCTGCGCCTCGCCCTCCTGCCAGCGGTGTGCGACTGTTCCTTCTCTCCTCGCTCCGAGAGGGGTTTGCAGCTTACTGCAGCGTGCTCCTAGGGGAAGGACTCTGAGGAGCGGGGTTGAAACGCTGCGGGTAGAAGTCACCTCGGAAACATCCCCCAAAATAAAAATTACCTGCTGCCTGTTCATTTAAACCATTCCTTTAGGTCCTCTCCTCTCCCGAACCAGGAAACGTCCCTGTTCCTTTGATCTGTCTTTCCCTCTCCCTCTTTTTTCCCGCTGACGGGCTCGCTTCCCTGCTCCGGTGGCACTGTGCTCGCGGTGCTTTCCTGCTTTCCTGCCATCCTCGCTGCGGTGCGGTGCCTCGGGGCGCTTCCCCTGGGTGCTGACCTGTGGTCGGAGCGAAAGGAAACGCTCCGTACTGGCAGATGTCGGCCAGCTGAGGTGTTCCGGAAGCATTCAGGAACAGGCAGGTGGAGTGATGCTGCCACAGAATCAGAGGGACTTTGAGAGAGGAGTTCTTTATTCAGGTTACCAGAGAATCGCTTTCTCACCAAGAGAGATCTCGGAGGAGTAATTCAGGAGAAATACTGTTCAGGGATTAGGATGGTATTGTCTGATTCAGAGATTGATGATGGTATTGTCTCATTTACACCGAGGTCTTCTGTGGCTGAACCCTCTGCTAACAGCAGAATTTACACCTTCACATTTGGTTGGGGAAAAGAAATCCCATTTTCAATGAGTCTTCTGATCTTCCATCCATCAAAAAAAGCCAAGTTTCTGCACCCAGAATGCCTTACTGGATGTTTTTTCACTCTCTGCTCCTCGTTGGCCTTAAATCTGACTTGAGTTCAGCCTTTCATCTCCTCGGGTGACTGATGTGTGGACCTGTGAGGCCTTTGCTTGCCTCGAGTGCCACATCCGGAGGAGCCCTGGCCCCCTCCCCCGAGTCTGCCGCTGCCCAGTGGCCGCCGGTGCGAGGGGCATCTTCCGCCCAGCTCCTCTCCGCCTCCTCAGCTGCGGGTTTCCGGTGGAGCGGCACGTTTGATTCGCTAACTCCTTCCAACAACCTTCTTACTTCAGGTTTTCTCTTCCCAGGGTAAAACTCCGTCACCGCGAGCAGCTCACGCCTGCGCTACGGTCGGGAGCAGAGGCTACGTCTTCGGTGGCCGATACAGAGTAAGCCCCAGCCCGGTTGAGTGGGGTCACTGAAACCTGAAGGCAGCGTTTCAGCCGTGGTCTGCTTTGTTGTAGGAGTCCAGAATGAACGACCTTTACTACCTGAACCTGGATACGTGGGAGTGGAACGAAATGTAGGTACTAAAGCTTGAGTTCTCCTCTTTGTAAAGCAGTAGGAAGGTGCTGGTTTTATGCACTTTTAATCCTTAACGAGCCAAAAGTTGGTAAATTCCCGCTCAGCTCCTGACCTGCTGGCAGGCTTTCTGCAGCATTGATACGAGTAACACCCTTTCGCTGCCTCTGACGAAATTAAACGGGCTGCGGGGCCGTGAGCTCTGTGCAGCGCGCAGCCGCATCCTTCCAGCGCCTGGAAAGTCACCGGAGCAGAAAGGAGCGGCAGCAGCACGGCTGTGATCTAGCGGTGCTTTTGTTGAAACGCAGAGTCGCACAAGGCGTCTGCCCAGTCGGCCGGTCCTGGCATTCTTTAACGCCCATTTCCTCGGATCACCTCTTTCTCTTCGGGGGATTCACCACGGACAAGCAGCCGTTAAGTAAGTCCTTCCGAAAGGATTTTGTCTCCTCGCCTTAAATTCTCTGAATTCCTTGTGATCCCGCTCCTTGTGGCCAACAGCTGATTTTCCCAGAGCAGGAGCCGCCGAGTGTGCTGAGACACTCCCTACTTATAGAATCATAGAATGGTTTGGGTTGGAAGGACCTTAAAGATCATCTAGTTCCAACCCCCCTGCCATGGGCAGGGACACCTTGCACTAGACCAGGTTGCTCAAAGCCTCATCCAGCCTGGCCTTGAAGACATCCAGCGATGGGGCATCCACAGCTTCTCTGGGCAACCTGTCCCAGTGCCTCCCCACCCTCTCCGGGAAGAATTTCTTCCTGATATCTAATCTAAACCTCCCTGATTTCAATTTATACGCATTACCCCTTGTCCTGTCACTACAGGCTCTTGTAAAAAGTCCTTGTAGCCCTCCCTTGTAGCCCTCTCCCTTGTAGCCCCTTCAGATACTGGAAAGCTGCAATGAGGTCTCCTCGGAGCCTCCTCTTCTCCAGGCTGAACAAGCCCAGTTCTCGCAGCCTTTCGTCATAGCAGAGGTGCTCCAGCCCTCTGAGCATCTTCGTGGCCTCCTCTGGACTCGCTCCAAGTGGTCAATATCCTTCTGATGCTGAGGGCTCCACAGCTGGACGCAGCACTCCAGGTGGGGTCTCACCAGAGCAGAGTACAGGGGCAGAATCCCCTCCCTCGCCCTGCTGGCCACACCTCTCCGGATACAGCCCAGGATACGGTTGACTTTCTGGGCTGCCAATATAGATATTAATCTGTTCTAAAAACTGCAATTTTGTAATGCAGTTTGTAAAAAAAAATTTGTAATGCAGATTGCAGTTAGCAAGAGCTTACAGGGCTCCCTCCTTCCTGTCCGGCTGGGCTCCCACAAACGGTTGCTGCACGCCTGCTCCCAGACAGCCCGGGGTTTCTCCTCAAACCGGTGACTGCTCTGAGAGCAAGCCGGGCCGGGTCAGCCCGCAGCACGCGTGCCGCAGCCGACCTGAAAGGACTGACCGGACACTGTTGGCCTTGGGGGTTTTCCTTTCTTTTCAGGTGACGCTTGGATCTACTGTATCAGCAAGAACGAGTGGATCCAGTTTGAGCATAACTATTCCGAAAAACCAAGGTATGGGAGACGCTTTCCTGGAAACTTAGGGAAAAGGTTGAGGAAGCTTTTCTCATCAGCTGTCAGTGAGAGGACACACGTGGAATCATGGAACGGTTTGGGTGGGAAGGGACCTTAAACATCATCCAGTGCCACCCCCCGCCATGGGCAGGGACACCTTCCATAGACCAGGTTGCTCCTGGCCTTGGACACTCCCAGGGATCCCCCTTTACAGCACTCATTTCTCTTAACCCTGCGATGCTCACGCTGGCTGCTACCCCGGAACGTGCACCCCAAACGCGGGATGAATACGTGCGGGAGGCAGCGTATAGCTCGGTGTTTGTGAAAGAGCCGGAAACACAGGGATTTTGGGTCTGCTCTGGCTGCCGACGCCTTTGACCACGGG
>NW_010238762.1:0-1427 GCF_000690775.1 Eurypyga helias | reverse complement strand
GTGTTGCTCGGGTTGTGTGAAAGAGCCGAGAACACAGGGATTTTGGGTCTGCTCTGGCTGCAGAGGCCTCTGAGCAGGGGCTGCCAGCACGGAGCGAGCTGGAACCCCCGCCTTCTCGCTCTGCCGGCGGACTGGACGCGGGCAGCCTCGCTCTGCCCAGCATCCTCAGCGGCGCCGACCCCGCGCACGCCCAGGTTACTTCTGTCTCCCTGCTGCCTGAATCACAGATGACAACCTGCACTTGAAAAGCACCAAACCCACTGCGATGCACGTCGGTGGCGTGCGGTGGGAACGCTCCTGTCGCGTTCCTGTGATCCCTCTTGTGTGGGGAAGTTCTGATCGAGGTTAAATGAGTTGAAGCAGCGATGCTCCCCTGCCTGCCCCTTCGGCCTCGCTGGGTCCTGGCGCAGTCCGAAGGCTGAGCTGCCGCCCCCACCTGCCCTCCCGCCCTGGGAGCAGCAGGACAGTGCCGAACACATGTTAGTTGTTCCCCCAATTCGGGAGAGCAGTACAAAACCTGACTGTTCTCCCGGTCTTGCCTCAAGCGGGACCTGAGATCAGGTTTGTGCGAGCAGGTCGTGACGTCCGTCCTCGGGAGCGACGGGCTTTCACAGGTGCCAGCCCTTGCGGGCAGCGTGCCGCCGGGCCCCGTACTGAGCAGGGACGCCTTCCACCGCCCCTGGTTCCTGCCCCGACCCGTTTCCTTTCTCTGAACACAAACTCCTGTTCGGCCACGTCGGCAGCGCGCTGCTGGAGGGGCAAACCTGCCCATGCGAGCCGTAAAGGCGAATCCCGAGCCTGCGCAGTCGGCGGGGCGGGGGGGTTTTCTTGGTCTGAGTGCTGCCTTCTGTTCCTAGGTTGTGGCATACCGCTTGTGCAAGCGAAGAGGGAGAGGTGATCGTCTTCGGGGGCTGTGCCAACAACTTACTTGCCCATTCTAAAGCTGTGAGTCCGTTTGGAGCTTTCCCTTCCTGCAGGAGCTGTGGGCTCCTGCCACCCTGGCGAGCGTGACGTGCCTGTGGTCGGCAGCGTGACGTGGGGAGGGCTGATGGATGCGAAATGGGCTCGAAGGGGACATGTGCTGCTGCATCTCAAGAAACCGGGTCATCGGTCATTATTTAAGACCCGCGTTTCGCCGGGAGCCTGGCCTTCCCTCCCAGCTACTCTGGCTTCGCCCTGTGCTTCTCCCAGGGCTGTTTGTGGGGAGCCCCTCCCCGTGCAGTCGCTCACCGTGGGGCCTACGGAGCGGCCTGGCGAGAACAGGCTGAGCAGGGGGTCTTCAGCCAGGGCGGGGGTGTCCTGTGGAAACAGCGGCTGGCTGGGAAGGGAGACTGGGAACCAGTCAGAACCAGTGGGCATCAGCAAACGGGCGCGGTGTGGCGGTTCCGTGCACGGTGCGGCAGTTCCGTGTGTGGTGGGGCGGTTCC
>NW_010238761.1:0-13722 GCF_000690775.1 Eurypyga helias | reverse complement strand
TGGGGCTCCCCGCTGGGCCCGTGTTGGTACCTCCTGGTGCTTCAGCACAAGCACCACTTGCTTTGGCCTTAGGGTCCAGCCCTGCGGGCTCCGGAGATCAGTCGGTGTGATCCCGTGTGACTCCGGAAGCAGCAGATCGTGCTGAGCCTGGCTGTGTTGGTTTCAGAGCACTCTGTGCCATGGCTCACACCCACAGACCCACGCTTGCCCAGTGGGAATCACCTTTTTTAAAGCACTGGTAGTTCAGTAATGCTTTGTGGTACTTAGTGGACCGTGTTACGCTGGTCTAGAGACGGTGGGAGGGATGCAAGGTGCCTGTATGCAGCGTACCTGGTGGTGTAAAGCTCTGCTGGATGCTGCTGCGTTACCCAGCGCAGGAGAGAGGCTCCAGCCAGGGCTGGATGATGAATGTGGGGAAATATGTTCTAATGGCCCATTATGGTTTTAGGTAGTTCTTGGTTTTGGGACAGAGATGCCAGGGTGGATAGCAATCTGTCAGCATTAGTTTAATTCTTCTTGTTTGGGAGTGCCTTCGGCTAAATCAATGCTTTTGAACATTTTTTGTTTGGCTTTCATGAGTACATTTCGAAAAGGTTGCAGACCAGATGTTTAGAACTGCTAGACAGAGGCTCTTCAACATATTTGTCTCATGTTTGTTCCTTTTCCTAAAATACTTTCTGAGCTTGGAATAGTAATAGGGAGACTGGAGAGGCTACGGCTGTCGTTGCACCTTGCGAGGTGCTGTCTTACGGTGATCCCGTGCCGTGGGTCTGGGACACCAGATCGGATGGTGTGGTTTTCATTCTGGAAATGCCTCTGAACAGCAGATGGAGCCTAGATAATTTGCTTAGATGCAGGGTATCAGGTTGGTACAGGTACCCTGTTGAAGGTTTTAAACACGCTCAATTGTTCTGTGCTTTTTAACGTAACTGTTAAATGTCTGGTAAATAAATAATATTGTGTATTAAAAAATGTAGCGTGTGCTCTTTGCTCAGTTGTGAGAGACAGAATATTTTGGTAATGCTAACAAACTTGATCACTAATTGCTGCTTTCCTTACTGAAGCTTTTTTCCGTTTTAGTTTTTGGTGTATCCTCTACTAAGATGTAATCTTTATGCCTGTGCTTACAACTTGTTGACATCCTTTTGCTGCCTGTATCTAACATAACGGCATACGCTAAACAGGAAAAAATAATTAGCTGCTTGTTAGGATTTATATTTATCTAAGAAATTAACCACTGAGGATTTCTAGTATTGAAGAAGTCGCTAGCTGGAAGAGCTAGTCAATGAATATGTTCAAGCCTTTGTTTTTTATAATTAAATCCATAATAAACATGCAGAGCAAAAGTTGTTCCTGTTGGAGTGCAGATTTGTAGAAGTAAATCTGCTTCCTTTCTTTTCTTCAGGACGGCCTTGGCAAGATTTCGCCAAGCTCAGCTTGAGGAAGGAAAAGTTAAGGTATGATGTGAAAAAACTAAAGTGGTGTTAGCTCTCATCCCGAGTGGGACCCAAGCAGTGTGCAGAGCTGTGCTGGCTGTCAGAAAGGTCGTGTGCCAGATACAGGTGTCCTGCAGGAGCCTGACACTGGCCATCTGGAAGGCAGCTAAAGTAGGGTCTGCTTCACAGTGACACAAACCATCAGTGGTAAATAGAATTTTGCTAACTAACCTGTTTAAAAATCTCTCCCGTGTATGTTCCAGAGGTATGTTGGCTTGGCTGCTGGGGAGGAAGTGCAGATTGAACATCACTTTAATTTGTTTATGTAACATAGGTAGAATATCTAATAGTTTAACAAAGAAACAAATTCATACTACAATGATGCTGTGAAAATAGAGGCAGCATGCTGGGCAGAAAATGAAAATTGGTTTTGAGATTGAAGTTACCTCTTTCTGCAGCTACTTACACTTATTCTTACTGGCAGTAATCACAAGATTTGTTTGGATTTCTGAGAGAGTTGGGCTTGTTCAACCTGGAGAAGAGAAGGCTCCAGGGAGACCTTAGAGCACCTTCCAGTGCCTGAAGGGGCTACAAGGAAGCTGGGGGGGACTTTTTACAAGGGCCTGTAGTGACAGGACAAGGGGGAACGGGTTTAAATTGAAAGTGGGGAGGTTTAGATGGGATATCAGGAAGAAGTTCTTCCCGGAGAGGGCGGGGAGGCACTGGGACAGGTTGCCCAGAGCAGCTGTGGATGCCCCATCCCTGGAAGTGTCCAAGGCCAGGCGGGATGAGGCTTGGAGCAACCTGGTCTAGTGGAAGGTGTCCCTGCCCCTGGCACGGGGGTTGGAACTAGATGATCTTTAAGGCCCCTTCCAACCCAAACTGTTCTGTGAATCTATGAAACAACTGCACACAGAGTCCCAGAGGTACGATGAAGTATTAGTTTGTGTAAGCAAGTAAACAGAATGTGAAAAAGATTGGGAAAAAAGATGTTTTGGATCAACTGTAGTTGGGAGAATACACAACAAAACCACCTTGGGAAAAAATTACAGTGTTTAGGTAGTAGCACTTGAGAAAGAAGGAGCTAAACGTGATAGGTCCTCGGGAGGCAGTGGATTTTATTTAGATGCTAGGATATTGAAAATGGTGTTGAAATTCAGTGTTAGTTGTATTGGAGAGGATTGTGGGGTGTTTTGAAACAACAGGTAGTATAGTTTGGGATTAATCAAGCAGTGAAGTTCACACAGGGTGCTGTGAGGATATTGATGCCTGGTTAAAACTTGACGGTGTGTGGCTTTCTGTCAAACAGGAGCGAAGACCTTTCCTTGCCTCAGAGTGTAATGAATTGCCTAAAGCTGAGAAATGGAGGCGACAGGTAATGTCCAGCTACAGATTTTTCTGCTTCTGTAGTAGGTAGAACTGGGCCCTGTCTCAGTGTTGAATTACCTTCTTAATGGTTTTGGGTTTTTTCCTTTTCCTTCCTCTGAGTTTAATCAGAATATCCCCAGTTCCAACTTGTGTTTGTTGCTGCTTGTTCTGCTGTCGTGCACCCCTCGAGCAGGCTGGCTCTGTCTTCTCTACACCCTCTATGAGGCAGCTGAAGGCAGCAATAGCTTATTCCCTGTTCTCCTTCTCTTAAGGCAGATCAAACCCTGCTCTCCCAGCCTCTCTGTACTCCATGTGCTCCTGTGCTGCTGTATGAACGTTTCCTTGCGTTTTAAGCCTCTAAGGTGCTATATTTGTGTCTGAACAAAATCCGTGTTGCTCTTTGAAACCGATAGGCTCAGGTCCATTTTCTAGGTCAAAAAGCCAAGTTAGAAGTTGGACCTTTGTAGGGGTGTTTTATTCCCTTTCTAGCCGTTCTTGTTTTGAGTAATTCACTTCTGTGTTCTTCTTCAACCAGATCATTGGGGAAATTTCCAAGAAAGTGGCACAGATTCAAAATGGTAAGGGTTTTCTAATCACATTTTGGGTTTTTTTGGGAATCTCCAGTCCTAAGCAGTTAGAGTAAAAATCCCGTTTTGTGTGAACTGCACTGTTTCCATTGCATAAATTCTGTAAGTACTCTGGTGCTTGTAGTAAGCTGCTTAATTTATCGCCTTTTCACCCCCTCTAACAGCTGGATTAGGCGAATTCAGAATCCGTGACCTGAATGATGAAATAAACAAACTTCTGAGGGAGAAGGGACACTGGGAATACAGAATAAAGGAGCTAGGAGGTCCTGATTATGCGGTAAGTGGAGACTATTTTGTACTATATGGTTCTGCTTGCAAGTGAAGAGAGTAATGAGAAAAATCTGTGCAGCATTTAGTTAGCCACATAATACTTAGCCAGTGTTTATTAGAGGGGAGTTTTAGTCAGCCCCTAAAAATGTTAGGTTGTGTTAGAATAATTTGTTTCCATGATGAACAAGTGGGATTTTTCATTTGGAACAGCGGTTCAAGGGATCTTGCCTTCCTGATAAGAGTTCGCAGCAGCGGTGTGATTTTACCCCTCAGTACGTGTTGTTGTCCTGTCCTCTGTCTGTAGAAGGGCTGTCTCTTGGCTCGCCTCATTACTGCTGAAAGTGGAATGACGACACCAGCTCTTGCGTACTGTAACATCAGATGCGTGCTTCTTGTCAGGCTTCGTAGTGCTTGTTTGTCTGACACCTGAGTGTACTCGTGGGGAGTAACACGTTTGGGTATCTTGTCCAGGTGCGTGGTATGGGCACTCCATGGTTTGCACAGTGGTTTTAACTGATTTGTGGTAAAAATAGAGACTGTGTATGGAAATGAGCCATGAGGGCATTTTACTTGCGAGGTGGTTTGACCTGGTATAGCGTGTCGCCTTTCTCGATCCTTTAATCCTAGTAAGATGCCCAGGAAATACAAGGTGCAAGAGGAATAAAATTTTCAACACTTAATTCTGTTTATTTTCCAGCGGATTGGACCGAAAATGTTAGATCATGAAGGGAAAGAAGTTCCAGGAAACAGAGGTTACAAATACTTTGGAGCCGCGAAGGATTTACCAGGAGTTAGAGAACTTTTTGAAAAGGAGCGTAAGTAAAGAGCAACTCTTCCCAGCGTGAATCTGCCCGCTCGTATCTCTTGAGTAAAAGGTCTGCTGTAGTAAGTGGGGAATGTGAGTAACAGCATGTCCTGGCCTGTGCCTGAGATTGGCTAAATGAAATGCTGACCACGAGTGGTTAATTAAATGCTGTTTCTTTGGGCAAAGAACACCTTTGGCTGTTGGCAGTTTAATTAAAGCAATAGAAAAGGATAAACTGTACTTTCTACCAGGAGTTCAAAACAGCAAGGACTGATGTTCTGTAGCGTAACAGGTTAACTCTATTGGTAAGTTCCAAATTGTACTCTGAGTTCAGAATTAAAAAACGCAAACATTGACTTGAACATAATTTTAGAAGCAGGAGTCAGCTTTCATAATGGGAAAAACTATATGGAAGTGGATGAAACTTTGTATTTTGATTTGTGATAGAAGGAAGGGGATATTACTTGGACCTGAAAATGAGGCAGGCCTGCTGAATCAGCTTCTTTTTGCCATCTACAAACTAAAATGGGAAGTACTACATGATCTGGGGGAGCTTGGGGCAGTTTTTTAGTTCCTTTCATATAGTAGTCTCGCTCAGTCCTGGGACTCCAGTACAGGGGGAAAAACAAACCGCATTCCTGGCAGCGTAGCATTGCCACAGTGTGGGAACTGTGCAGTGTGAAGGTTTGGGTCGTGTGTTGAAACAGCTTTGGCCAGGCCAGAGTAAAATAACTGGCGCTGCCAATGCTGACCGCGGGTTGCACCATCCGTTGGTAGCTGTAGTTGCTGTGAGGCTGACGGGCGCCGGGAATGCACAGCAAGCTGTCAAGATGGATCTGGGTGAATGCCGGTTGTATGTTCTTTTAGCCCTCCCACCCCCTCGGAAAACGCGAGCTGAGCTTATGAAATCCATTGATGCAGAATACTACGGCTACAGGGATGAAGACGATGGCATTCTGGAACCGCTGGAACAAGAACACGAAAGGAAAGGTACGGGAGAGTCAAAGCCTGCATAAATCAGCCCAAGAATGGGGATGGTGGCCTCTGAAGTTAAGCTTTTGCCCTCTGAGCATTGTCTTGTGCTTCACAGTCAGATTTCATCTGTCGCATAGCTGTCCAAATCACTGCTGTGTAGGGCAGGGGGGAGCGGGTGTGGTTTGGAGTTCACTGTCATGTTTACTACTGGTAATGATTTAATGTTGTCAGCAACTGATTGAAGCAAAATCTCCTTTATTCCCCACCTTTTTCATGCTTAAGAATGGAAAAGAGTAGGTTGCAGAAGGGAGGAGACCTGTGGAACTCAAGTGGTTATCTCCCTCCTGTATGAAAACTGACTGTGCCATCTGTTTCCTGTCTCACCTAATTACTGACCCATAAACATAGCTGGTTAGCTTCCTTGGACATCAGAGGGACCTTCTGGAAACCCTGAAGTCTAGTGGCTTGGGTTAATTTATCCACGTCATCTATCTTGGACCTTCACCACATTTGTGAATATTTCTTCCTTTGAAACCCATACTTGAACAGATGATATTTACCCACCTGTCTGCTCACTTAGTTCCCCAGCTTCTTTTCTGTTGGCTTGCCCTGTGAAGACATCAGGATTATGAGTCCAATTCCTGAAACCCTCTTCAAAATTCAGCGTTGTGTGCCATCTTCTGGTATTGGTGTAGCTTTAAGCAAGACCACCGCCCACCACCTTTCAGAGCTTAGCTGTTTTCTGAGTCATTCTTTCAGCCCTTCTGGTGAGCACTGGCTGTTCCTGGCCATTTGCTGCTGTTTGTGTTGTATGTTGGTTTTGTGATCGCTGCTTCTGAAGCTTCAACTGCAGGCAGCTTCAGTGCTTGGTCGGGAAAGGTCCTGGTGCAGACGCCCCTGGCAGGCTCTTCACAGAACACAAGAGATGAACCTGTCGGATTTGGGTTAGAATGGTGCAGAAAACTGCAGTAAGTGACTTGTTTAAAGTCACGAGTTGTTGAGCTTGTAGCTGTTACCAGTATTAGTATTCTTGGTGTGGGCATCCATGTCTTGTATTTATCCCCGCTCCATGTGCGAGGTCTTGGTATGGTGTATTGGAGATCGTGCCGTCGGTTAGATTATGGGCCAGGGAGGAAGAGGGCACTAGAGGAGATATTTCACTTCCCGGTGTCCTGCAGGTAGCCTGGAGCCTTAAACCAGGTGAGCAAAGGCTGGCTGGCAGCATGAGGAGGGAGGCTGTCTGGTGCAGCGCTCCAGAACAGCCTCCCACGCTGCGTTCACCTTGCACATCTTGCGGGGCGCACACAGGAGAGGTATCTCATCTGGATTCATGTGGTTATGTAAGAAAATCACCACCTTTGGTGACTGTGCTGCCTGGAATAACAAGGCTAGGGGTGCGAAGAGAACCGGCAGGTGTACTGCTAGCGTTCCGGTAACGTACTGTTCTGCACAGCAGCTGAGATCCTCCTAGGGTCACTTCTCGTGGCTCCTGTGGCTTTTACCTTGTTACAGGAAAAGTTAATTTTCTGTGAAACAGTGCATTGAAAAAATCTCAATATGGGGTACCTTTTCTGTTAGGAAACCACACACAAACACAGCCACGTGCCACTAGTCAATTAGACCTTGCTTTCTCAGGGAGAGCGTTTTTATGTTTAATCTTGGAGAGGTAGGGGGGATGACTGCTGACTTCTGCTGTTGGCATTTCGTACTGCCCAGTTGCACCTCCCTAGGATTTTTATACACTGGTGACGTCACTGGTTAAGCTTTTTAAAACTTCTTACTAGGACTGTGCTGTGTAGGAGAGAGACAGCAGCCTAACAGCTCTGAGCTAGCAGTGAGTTGGAGTTGGAATTGTGCTACGGAATAAGAGAAATACACTATGAGACAAAGAGGGAGAGACTTACGTGGGCGCTCAGCATAAGGAGCGTAATCATGTTTAATTAACTACGCGGTGATGAACATTCCTAGAGCTGTTGATGTGCTACGGAGCTGTAAGAGCCATTTAACTTGTCCTGTGACCCCGTTACTCGGTTCAGAAAGTAGGCTGATCTTTATCCATGACATTTAGAGTGTAAAATGTGCCCAGATCAAGGCATTAGCAGGTACCAGGCTTCCACAGTGCTAGCACTGGGTTTTGCTCAGGCTGCATTGTCAGGTTTTATTAGGCCAAGGTTCTTCACTAAGTATGCGTTGCTGATGTGGAGGATTTAAGCAAGAAGTTTAAGGCTGTTGGAAAAGCTTTGGAACTAGGACCGTGCTGCTTGAACTTGCTCTCAGCTACACTTGCCGTTTTTCTTTGCTGACCAGTTATAGCAGAAGCAGTGGAAAAATGGAAAATGGAGAGAGAAGCACGGCTTGCAAGAGGGGAGGAGGAGGAAGAGGAGGAAGTAAATATCTATGCTGTCAATGATGATGAGGTACGTGATGTCACGTGTCTTCTACGCTGCCTTCTTGGACGTAGAGTTATTGCTGAGGACCTGTCTGCTGCTGTGTTCTGCCCTTCTCTCTGCCAGACTTTACTACGCAATTGTCCCTGTTCGGTAAAAATCGGTAGTAGATGAGTACGCTTGGTCTGAGTTTAGAGGGTGATGAAAGCTGGCAGCTAGGGAAGGCTTTTCACTCGAGTGAGAAACAGCTGACAGCAGAGACCTTGTTGTGATGCCACTGTCACTGCCTGGGATGCTGGTGTTTGTAAGGTAGCGTGTTGTCACCGCTGGTCGGGCTTGCTCTGAGTACCATCTCCATCTGTAACAGCACAAGTAGTGCTGTGTACAGTATGATTTCACACTGGCAATGTGTAGCAAAACCAAGGGTTGCCAGGGTCTTGCTTGTCATTGAATTCTGGTACAGCAAGGCTTTGCTGATGCTGCAGCCACTGCTGTAACATGGCTCTTGATTCTTTATTTTCCCTGCTCCCAACACCTGTAAGAGGAATGTTGCTGCTGCTCTACAAGATCTCTAAAAGGGGTACTGGAAACCAGTTCTTAATTCACAGTCCGTGCCTAAGTGGGTTTACCACAAGAGTAAGAAGGAAGATAGTCCATGAGGTAAAGCTGGTGGTTCCTTCAGTGCCCTCTTTGATTTGTGTTATCGCGTGATTCGTGAGCCCAGCTCTCGGGTGTCAGCAGAAAGCAGTACAGAGCTATACAGGGAAGTGGTACATACGCTTTCAAAGCACTTCCTTTCTTCTTGGTTAGCTGGCTCCTCTTTTGTTTCTAGCTTTGCTATGTCAGCCAGAGATGGGGAAGAGGGAAAAGAGCTTTACGTGCCCATGCTACAAGGGAGGAAAAGCCATATGAAGCATGAAAGCAGTAATTCTGAAAATGTCAGGGAGCGGGATCTGAACATGAGGCTTGTCGTATTCCTTTGTTTGGTCCTGTTCACCTGATGCCTGTGTCTGTAGCTTTGACCGTGCTCTCTCTGGTTCCTTCTGGCAAAGCCAGTAAAAAAGATGGGCTTTTTATGACCCCTTCAGAGAATAATCTTTGGTGTGGCTGCTTTTTTTTTTTTTTTTCCAGTCTGATGAGGAGGGTGGCAAGGAAAAAGAAGGTGAAGAAGGCCAACAGAAATTTATTGCCCACGTTCCAGTGCCATCTCAACAGGAGGTAAGACATAGCAAAATCGGGTTGAAGAGACGCACTCTGGGTTTTGCAAGAGACAGTTCTTAACCTGTGGCAGACCAGCAGGGATTTGTTATTTCTGCGACCGGACTTGGCAGCTGCTTAATCCTCTTGCAAATGCTGTGGAACCGGCTGGAATTGTTGTACCGTTGCTGTGACCCTTTTCATCTGAGAACTTCCAAAACCACCTGAAGTGTTACAGAATTCAGAAAGTGTTGTGGTGTTATGATCAAGATAACCTTGATTGCCTACTGTGCTTTCCTACTGACGGTGTAACTTTAAATGGGGTGATTTCTGAATTGCAGGTTTGCTCTCAAAATTGGTGGCATGACCTTGAATTATATTTTGAAACTGCTCCAGGGTACATATCACTTTAACAGCGACGGGTTGTTTGCAAAATAACTTGGGCAAGAAGGTTCTGTCATTACATATCTTGTGGCAGGTGTGCTGTTACATCACACGGCACGTCCCCTGCTGCCATCTTGTCAGGTAACAGTGCTGAATCCTCCTGTGAAGTCACGGTCCTGCACATCCAATGAGATACGCCTTGTCAGAACTGCAGGATGACGACAATTAATGATGATTAAAAACACTGCTCTCTGGCCGATGGCATTCTCTTAATGAAGAGAGTCAGAACTGGCTTTCTGATACATAACCACTGATTGACATAGCAAACTTTTCTAATCAGACAGTAGTTAGTGTAACAATTTACCTCCTTTTTGAGTGGCAAATCACTTCGTACCTTATGCCTATGGGGTCATGCCTTCTGGATGCTAAATTACAAAAGGGGCAAGTTCAGGACACTTATTTTGAGAGAGATGCGGTGTGCAGTTTGGAAAAATAAAAAATCATTACTGAGATTAAAGTCTTGCAGGTTGCTGTTAGATCTTTAAAGTACATGCTCGTTAAAGAATCGTGTGTTGCTGGCACTCCTAGGCAAAATCTAGGTAAGAGGCTCACAGCCATTGCTGGTGTGAAAGGCACATGCGCTCAGCTGTGTTTCAGGGGTGTGGGCTGGGTGGCACAAATCCATTTGTGTTTCTTAAAGCTGTATCTGAGATGGCTGTTTGAAAGAAACTTCAAGTGACTGTACTGAGAGTAAAGTAAAATGAGGCTGACATCCTAATTAAAAAGGGTAGGAGCAGGGATCTGAAGAGGAGGTGTCTGTTACTGCTCCTTGTGACTTCCATGAACTTCGGTTGAGTGTTAAAACAGATACTCCTGACTCATCCGGATTCAACTCCTTTTACACTAGCACACCTCTGACTTCGCGCTCCGTTTCCTGTGTTTGTCTCGCACCCGCCTCGGAGCGAAGCATGCTGGGTTTCGGCATCTCCGTTAAGCTGAATGTCATCCTGTTTTTACCTTTGCAGATTGAGGAAGCTCTTGTACGGAGGAAGAAGATGGAGCTTCTGCAGAAGTATGCCAGCGAAACGCTCATGGCACAGAGCGAAGAAGCAAAAACACTTTTAGGACTCTAACACTGCACCAGTATGTGCTGGGTTTTGGTGTAATCCATCTAAACCCCCAGGTTCACGTGTTCTGGTAGCAATCGCTTTCAGCTCGGAAGGGCCCTTCGGCTGTGAAGAGTAAAGTGATGAAGTGTTCTGCAGAAGGAAAAAACATCATTTTGGTTTATCCTCTGGGTGACTTGGGTGCTGAAAAAGATCGAACCTAGGTTCAGTTGTCTCTGCACCTGCAGTAACTCTCTTCCATCCTTTCACTTGGTGAAACAGGCTGTGCAGTGGTGCCTCTTACAGACAGACCCGCTAACTCCTTACACCCTGAAGGGGCACTGGCTGCTGTGACTGCCACTGCCTGCTGTATCCTGACTGAGTGTACACACCTTTCTCCTGTTGGCTGTTGCCAAGCTGAGTCCGGAAGTCCCTTACTCTGGGCCTGGTTAGTTTGCCAGAATGCCTCGGTCCTGTTCAGAGCTACCTTGATGACAGATCTTAGGAGCGACTTGGAGGTTGATTTGTCTCTATGTGGAACACATGCAACGTGTCTAGCAGCTGTTACCCTTTTTCTGGTTTGTAACCGTGCCGGGGTGGATTGCTCACATGCTGGGTATTTCAGGAACTCTCATAAATATGACCAGACTCTGCAAGGCCTTGTTTGAATATTGCTAGTAAAACTCACTTACAACGTGATGTCTTGTTTCATTCCAGCTCAGAGGACTGTAGTGTTTCCCTAATCGTAGCCAAAGAATGGGATCATAAACGGCCATCCATGTAGGGATTTGAAGCTGTGCATCCCTTACTGCTCTTTGCTTGTGTGTCCTGTGATAAGAGGCAGATTACAGCAGATCCTGCTCAGCATCTTCCAGGTGACTAACATTGTTATACAGGTCTGAACGAGTGACGTCTTACATTCCTTAGATAGCACTTCTGTGAAATTTAATGTGTACCAACCAAGTAACCATGTCGGGGACCATCAAGAGTTTCTATGTGCACTGAGTAGTCAGCTCTGTCTGTTGTAAATAATCCACTCTAGAACAGTCAGAGCTCCTAAATTACAGAGGCAAGCTTGGTCTTTCTTGATGTAAATGAATAAACAAAAAAAGCTTGAAAAAGTGGGAAGCATAGCTGCCAAATGCAAATCTTAATTAAAAATTTAAAAAGCCAGCCCATCAAAAAAACACCCAAGAGAAATTGAGAACTGAAGTATTGCCAGCAAGCAGACAGGGTCAAACTCTTTTCTCTTTCTGTTAGCAGTTTAACTTTCTCTGCTTCGTAATGACTGTTTCTGACTCATAATGAGTTGTGTGCTCAGAGTTGCACGCATCTCTGACATTGTTATTAGTTTTTGCTGCTGCCCCTTGAGTTTTCTGTTCTTGGATGCAGAGAAGGTGATGTGCTTTTATCCACGTGCTCTCTGTATTGCTGTAAAGACAACACTGTTTCCCAGAGTTACTTCCCTGAAACTCCTGGCCACCAAGAATGGCAAAACAGGCTCCTTTCACGTGGGATATGCCAGCAGGTTTGTGGATTAGCAGTAGGGGGTTGCCTGTGGAAAAGAGACTATATGAAGGATAAGGGCTGTGGGGCCTGGTACTACACCACAGAGTCCCTGGAGCTGAATTACTTGGCAGGCAGTCTGTTAACTCCTTATCACCCTTCAGGAGGGTTTGGCCACCAAAGTATCGCCGGGGCAGGGCACACCGACAAAAAAATGAGCAGCCAAATGGGCTTGTGACAAGGGCGACTGGAGTTAAAGCTCTGTGGGGAACAGCCCCTTGCCAACCATGCTTCTGCTAGAACTTTCTCCCCCTTTTTCCTCTTGTTTTTCTTCAGTGTGGCAACAGTTTCCCTTCTAGGGGATCAGTGCTTGGAAGAGGAGCACCAGTCTTGCTGTGGATTTGCTGAACCACATGCTGGAGGTAACGGAGCTGGTTTTTATGGCCTCATTCAGTCTGGGAGTTTGATGTAGTCCCTTCTGTCACTCTGTGAGACTGTGACATAGAAGACAAAACAGAAGGGTCAAGACCGATCAGGGACAGAGTGACAGTGACAGAAGGCATAAAGCCCCAGTCATTGCATTCGTGTTCAAAGGAGTAGCTACCACCCCTGAGCCAGCCCAACACAATGGCAAACAGAGGAGTCTAAGGCAGTGCTGATCTCTGCTGACCCACACGGAAGTGGAACAGATGGAGACCCAGAACTGTGCAATGCAAGCTGGCTGCTGCTTGAACCTGCTGGACTGGACATTAACTCCGTAGTTCCGAGGGCTGAGCATTTTTAAGCTGAATGTTCTTTTTGGCTGCGTCTGAGCCAGTAAACGCAGCGTAATCGCCAGCAGTGGCCTATAGCAAAATGCTGTACACATCCGGTGCGGTGCCTGCTGTGCAGCCTGTCGGTTGCTGGTGGAGTTAGGGCTTGGAAGCTCCTGTAGCCAAAGTCAGGGAACCGATCTTGTAGCTAGTCCTGGAGAATGTAATGGTGCGTAGGCTCTGCCTTAACCCGTGAGTGTGCAGCTGTAGTTGGATGTACGTGTGTGTTGTCAGGCTCATACCAGCTGTGTGGTGCCTCAGCCTTGAACGTGCCAAGGTTATAACAAGCATCAGTTTGTACATGCTTACAGGAGGCTTGTTTTCTCACCTGCCTCAGGAGTTCTGCACTGTGTGGGGGCTTTAAGGGGTTAACCTGCCTAATTGCTCTCTTCCCTGCATCAGTTTTGGCTCCTTTTGTGTGCTTTTTAGAAATGCATTGACTGTTGTGTTTGATGCCAACCACGGGAAGTGGTGCAGGTTGAGAGACGCCTTCCTTCTCCCTTGCAGTGCCATCACTGGAGTCCCCCCGCGTCCGTGGAGGGTGGGGAGGCATATTTGTTGGCAGTGCTAGGGAGTAAGTGGATTTTCCTCATCTGTATTAGCAGATGAGCAAGACAGAGAGAGTTCTGCAGAGTATCCATTAACTAATGATGCTTTGTGCTTGTTTTCTCGCTTTCAAGTCCAGTTGCCAGGCCGTGCCTCTGCAGTGCAGATCCCACATCCGCGATGCCGCAGTCTCTGTGTACGTCCGCGACAGGCCTTTATCCAGACAGCAGCGATTCCTGAAGAGCCAGGAAGGTGGTGTGGTTGGTTAAATTATTTCCGTGGTAGACAGCTTGCGTGCCATCTCCTCCGCTGCGGCACTGCCTCCTGCGGACCTGGCGGTGCC
>NW_010238760.1:0-3250 GCF_000690775.1 Eurypyga helias | reverse complement strand
GCTGTCACCAATCACCTCCTCACTCAATCTATGCCTGAGCATAGGTTTTCTCGGACACACTGCACACCTGGGCTAAACTGCAGGTCAGCTTCATCTTTCCATCCCAGTGCCAAGCCCCAGTGAACTGAGTGGATAATTCTTTGAGAGGTCCCAACAACCTGCTCTGGCTGCTTTTCTGGGGCACAAGTTCAGTTTCTGGTTCACCTGAAGTCCTGCAAATCTGACCAGCCTCCATCATGCCAAGATACAGCTGATCAGAAATGTTTAAACAGTTGGAGGGCTGGCATTGTGTGTAGCAGTACACATCTATCCCTGAGGTTTTTAGAAGTGCACAAGGGCAATAGTTAAATTCGCATCCCTGTGGGATAGAGATTCAGCAGAAAATTCTGTTTTGAGCTCTGAGCTCGTCCCTGTCCAACTCAGTCTCTGCAGAGATTCATTCCTGCAAGGGTTCAAATTCCCAGGTACTTACCCTTATCCTCCTGCTCTCCTCTTGGGTACCTGTTTTGCTGTTTTGCTGCTGAGATTTACAGCCCCTCTCTCCATCCCAGTAATCAGTATATGCCTGCAGCTCCTCTCTGCCTGGCTGCTTCATCCCTATGACTCCTGTGTGCAACTCACGTCCATGGTTTAAATCTCCCTTTAAGCACACACCTGTTTTCTATTGCTGTTGCGGCATGATTTTAACTGTGTATGTATTACTTGTCTTTAAAATTTATGCAATTCATTTTTTTATGTGCAGAGCTTTGTGATAAGCTATGAAAGGTATGCCATAAAAATGTGTAATTGCACTGTATTTTTTTTTCTTGACACATGGCAAAAATGTATTTTCAAGGGAAATATGCACTGGGGGAAGGGAGGAAGAACAAGGGAGAACAGGCAACAATCGCTTTGGTAGAGACAGAGTGCAGAGCTGTTCTGTTATGCATTCACCTGGGGTGCTGCTGGAGAAGGTCTTGCAGACAGCTGCGTGCAGGAGGACTGCTTCCTCTACAGAGGATCTCCAACAGCTGTGAGCTGTGAGCTGACACTTCAGTAACTGACCCTCTACTTCACCAATTGTTAGTGCCCCTGCTCGTTCCCTAGTAAATCATTTTGCCATGTGCTTCCTTATCCTAGCAGGTGGAGATAAAACCGTAGTGCAGAGGTTAACTGGATTACAAAGAGGCAGTTTTGCACGCTGCATGTCTCTGCCTGAGTGGCAAGGGGTTAGGAAGTGCTGCGCTGGGCTGGAGGGTGAAGGGTCTCAGGGGGTGGCTGAGCTGGGGGTTGTACAGGCACACTCTGACCTGGTGTGGGGAAGTGGAGTATCTGGTGAAGGCGTGGAAGTTGCTGTGGTCTGCAGGGGCAACGGGATACTCGCTGTTGATCTCTCCTGACCTGTCTATGAAGTATTCAGCTGCATAAAGAGGAGCCGTTGGACCAGTGCTGCTCTATAAGTCCTTTAGACCCATGCCTGATGAGGACACTGTTGCAGAAATCAGCAGGATCAGCCTGGCTGGCCAGCATTCCAGGTCACCCTGATCACATCCTTCTGTCTGCTTTGTGACTGGGTGACCAAAAATGTCCATAAGGACTGGCATGATGCTTGAAGATTTAAATTTCTCAGGCCAAGTGCAGGTCCAAAAAGAGTTGAGGTAACTGACATGTCTTCCTTTCCTGCTTGCCCCAAAGCTGTGATGTCCCAAGCACAGGATTGTCTCTGGGTTGTCAGATACATGGTTATCTTCCAGCACAGGGAGGAGGAGGAGAAAATCAATCATTAACAGCGCATTTTGCTTACTGTTACCAGCAGATGGTACAGGCAATTTTCCCTTCTCTGACTGCTTCAACATATTGAATTACAAACCAAACCAAACAAAACATAACCCCTTCAAAACAAACAAACACCAACAGGCAAACAACCTTTGAAGGATAGGTGAAATGTCTCTGCTACGGGCATCTGCTGTGGCTTGTCACAGTGAGCAGCAGTGACTTCCCCACTCGCACTCGGTCTCCACATCACCACGGGCATGTGCTGTCTTGTCCAGTTTGGGCTCTCAGCTCAGTGAAAACTCAGCAGATTTTCAGGCAGTAACAGCTTCTGGGAGGAGGACTGTGACTCACAAATATTGCTGCCATGGTAGCTCATAGGAACCGGGGAGTATGACTCTAGATGGCTGAGAAAACAGTTGACCCTTCATCTTCTCTGTTTCTGCTCTGCTTATAAGCAGCCAAGGAGGATCCTCATTGAGAGCTCATCCACCCCACGTGGTTCCTACCCATTGCTCCTTCTGTTTAAACAGGAAAAAGAAAAATGTCACAGGAGACAAAGAGAACTGCAGAGAATTCATCCCACACAATTACTGTCTCCAAGGACCTGCCCTAAAGATGCTGCTTTTGTAATCTTTGCCCACATCCTGACTCCAAAGCCAGGCTGCATCACTTCCCCCAGTGTCACCTGGTGTGCCAGGTCCCAGGGCCTGGCACCACAGGCACTGCAGCAGGTCATCCTGATACACAGTTAGCAAAAAAAATTGATATCTGTCGTGCAATGTCAGAACCCGTTTTGAAATAGTTTTTATTCCAGGTCACATCATATAGAGGGCTTACAATTTAACTGTAATTTGGAACATGCATCCGTAAGAAACACACAATGCCTAGGAGAGCTTGTGGGTGGGGACATAGCTGTTATTTTGTTGTATTTTGTTGATCACATCCATCGGGATCTGGTGACGTCCATTTGCTCCTAGGAACTGGATCTTCTGTTGTGCTGGGTTCAGTCAGGAAAGAGTTAACTGTCTTTACCGTGACTGCTGTGAAGCTGTTCCTGGATGCAGAGAGCAGTACTGATAAGGTCCCATTTGAAATCGTTTTTCTTACAAGTCACCTCATAAGAAGGGCTTACAATTTGGCTGTAATATGGAATATGCATCCATCAGAAACCCACGATGCACAGGAAAGCTTGTGTTTCCTTTTTGCTTGTTGGTGGGGGAAGAGCTGTGATTTTGTTTATCATGTCCATTAGGATCTGATGATGTCTATTTTGATATTTTATTCCTAAGAACTTGATCTCCTGTGCAGGTCCCTTGACCATACTTTGTTTTATGGCAAAACCGGCTTTCGGGAGGATTTGGGTGATATTCTTCCCTTTCTGAAAAACTTCATCAGCTGTGTCGCCCCATACAATGATGTCACAATGTACTGTAGGTGTTCCGGAGCTGCAGATGTTCCCTGTTGCAGTGCGGTCTAGATCAGTCCATGGCAGATG
>NW_010238759.1:0-1364 GCF_000690775.1 Eurypyga helias | reverse complement strand
GGTCTCATGCCCAGAGACCTGTCCCTCTCACCTTAGAAGCAAAATACCTCATTTTAAAAATAATTAATGGTAAACATTAAAAAAAGAAAAGGTATAATGGATCCTTTGGCCCACGCTGGATTTTGATAACAAACATTTAACCGAGGCTGCCTGACAGCAGAGCAGCTGAGCTGCACAGAGGGACGCTGCGTGTGCCGGTCAGGGCTGCGCGTCCCGCCGGCCCCTGGAGCTGAGCCCACCCCTGGAGCGCTCTGCGTTGTGCTGGGGGTGGCACGGGACCCTCTGGGGTGCAGCCAGATTTAAATCCATGGGCTGCGCTGGGTCCCTGTTGTGCCACCCGTTACTAGCCCCAAGGTGATGGCAGGATGACACGGCTGGGGGGGTTTCTCTGGTCTCCCGCTGCTCAGTGATGGGTCTGGCCCTAACGGGGATCACTTGTCCCTGCTGCCGTGTAGTGTGCTCCTCCTTGGGGAACCTCCAGGCCCCCTTGGTGGGAAGGAGCTGAAGTCCCTCTGCATGCTGTGACCCGCCAGCCCATGCCACCTCCCCATCCTCACACCCCTGGGCACTAAATAACATCCTGGCACCAGCAACCGGATGGGGTTTGTTTTCCCTGGCACTGGGACAAGCCCAGGAGAGGGACCATCCCCATCACCCCTCTGCTTTCCAGGAGCAGACCTGACTGCCGGAGCTGCAGCCCTGTTCCTTTCCCTCCGTGGTACAGCTCAGAGGCCCGGCCGTGGATGCAGCCCACGCTGGTGCCTGTGGCGCACAGGAGCACACGGCACAGCCGGGCTCAGCGCCGGCAAACCCGCTTCAAATGCAGATGCTGGTGCTGCAGTGGAAGAAGATGCTGGAGCTGCCTCGCTCTGGAAAGGCAGAGGCAGTTGGGGTTGGGTCAGCGCGTATTCCATCGCGTGTTTTTATTACCTCATCCTACAGGAAGCACTTGAAAAGCTGAACGGTGGCACTAGCTGCTGCGGGGCACGTGGCGGGTCCTGCAAGGACACGGGTCCTGCAAGGGCACCTTCCCTGCAGGAAGGTGTTTTGGGCCCGAAGACATTCCCGGGGCCAAGAAGTGCATGTGCATGCCGTAACCAAACTCAGTGATGGTGGCAGTCTGCGGCATGTCCCCTCCGTGTCTCCCCATGGCAGCCAGGTCTGGGAGCAGCTCTGGGTTTTGGGGATGGGTGAGGTGGATGCTGCTTTTTGTGCTCCCAGTGACAAACTGGGCAGGATTCCCTTCTGCCCAGTGATGAGAGGTGTTCACTCCTCCTACACAGCATCGCTTCCTTTTTCCCTCTCCTAACCATGTCCCCCCGTGCCTGTGCAGGTGGCTGGGTGCAGTGGTCTCCGGACCCACG
>NW_010238758.1:290-1205 GCF_000690775.1 Eurypyga helias | reverse complement strand
ATATAATATAATATAATGTATTTATTAAATATAAATGCATTTTTAAAGTGAAGTGAAGAAACCACAGCCTGACTAAAATAGCGGATGGTCAACTGACCTAGGCAGACCTGAACTTGACTTTTCCTTACCCTACCTGGATATCTTTAGCACTATGTAAATAGCCATGGAGAAAAATCTGGACATTCGTAAAGGTCTTGGTTTTATCACACAGCGCAGAGCACAGAAATACTTGAAACTGTAACGTTTCTCAGAGAACACGACAACTGTTCCTCTGTTCGGGCAATGCAGGTGGAGAAAAGAAGGTTCCACATAAGCACTTTCCTTATGGAGAGAAACATGTACAGCTTTAGCCCTGAGACCGAGTCCATGTGGGTAGGCTGATGTGCTTCTAGCCAAACTGGAGTTTTGCCCAGTGGATACAGTTGTAGGACTGGGGCCATTTTCTATTTGTAAAACAAACTGCATATAATGACAACAGGTAACTCAGTCACAAACAATTTTTCGTAAGTAGCACAACTAATAAGGCCTGGTTTCCTAAGGGTTTGTGTCTTATTTCCCCTACATTCCCATACCACAATAACGCCCACTTTCCTATACAAGGGTCCCCACGTACCCTATGTCTTCCCTCACAGCTGGTCTTGCCTTCTTTACAACCTCCCCACAGACACACCTCACAGTATCCCAAATGCTGTCCCACGAGCTGCAACTGGGGAAGGGCCCACACTGCTGTGACTGAATTTGGCACGGGAGCATGTTCGCTGGCGTGAGAAAACTCAGCGAGGAAATTCCCTTGGGGTCTCACACTACCTCACTGCTGCTCTTTCGAATGAAACTCCTAAAGCTTCGTATTGTTGAGGCCGAGATCCCTGTGTCAAAGTGGGCTGAAATGGCCACTGGATTTGAAGGCTGCCAGGG
>NW_010238758.1:0-274 GCF_000690775.1 Eurypyga helias | reverse complement strand
CTGCACCTTTTTCAGACACCTAGTTAATAAAAAATTGCAGAACCACATGTGAGGAGCCAGTGGGTGTTACTCCCGTATCCATCAAGTGAGTGGAACAAGCAGGCCCTTTTCCTGTGGGAGAAATCCCTTCTGGTGTGAGCCTGGTGAAGCCTGAACGTGGCTCAGCTCCACTTCAGCAACCAGGCCCAGAGAAAGGTCAGGGCTGCGCCGTGATTCCCCTCCCCGACCCCGCTATCCCCTCCAAGGGCCCCGGTCGGGAGGGGGACGCGGAGAG
>NW_010238757.1:0-28650 GCF_000690775.1 Eurypyga helias | reverse complement strand
GGAGGACAGGGACAGTATGAGAAACCAAAAAAAGTCTTAGTTTAATATAAACATTGCTTGGCACCAATTAAAAACATCAGTATGCTGTCAACATTCTCAGCACAAATCCAGAACACAGCCTCACACTAGCTACTGTGAAAAAAAAATTAACTCTATCCCATACAAACTAGCACATTAAAGAAAATTCACAGACAGAGGAGCAGCCCTATACTATAGATGTTTTCATGGAGCACTTTTTCACACTTTTCCCAACCAGATACTTACCAAAGGAGGACACTGTGGTTCTTGATGGATGTTCAGTCCCAGCTCTTTATTGGACTTGCCTCCATCCTCATGGCACTACCTTGCTATCCCCATAAACGTTTTCTCCAAGAGTGATGAAAGAAACAGTCACAGAGCTCTGCTGGCTCTACCCAGCTAAATGCACTGTGGGGTGAGGATGATTGCTGTTTGTGAGGCCTTCCTAATGAGAGGTGATCCAGAAAGTTTTTAACCTTCTCATCATCATGACATGATAGCCATGAGGGTAGTGAGCATTGTACAACCAGGCTGGTCCACTGCCAATGAGTCTGAAATTTACTTACAGCATGTGGGTGCCCATACCAAACAGTTTGGAGCATAAAGAAAACCAGCACAAGTCCTACTTTATTTTTTACTGTACTGCCTAATAGATGGTGTGTCAAGTTATACATTTCTTGCTGTGACAAATTATTCTTCTCCTCCTGACAGGACCTCCAGCTGAGTCCGCTGTGCTCAATTAGGAGAAAATGCATATTTTAATCCGCCCCATGGTGTAGTAACATTTCACTCTGTGGCCTTGGCAAAGGCACCATTTAACTATTTCTGCAGTGGTTTCACATGCAGCACATTATTTTAATGTCAGCAGCATTTCCGTCTGTTCTAGTTTCCCTGGCAGTACTCCCCTAGGCATTGGGACGCGGACAATTAAAGCCCACTTTATCATTTTGGAACCAACGATTTCCTTCCCCTGATACAGTTCATCACTACAGAGCAGCTGCTCTTACCGCCACAACCATCTTTGCTTCTCCAGGCCACTGAAGCCTCCTGCAAGCTGTTGTGACCACCCTCCACTGGTGGACTGGCAAAAGGTGCTTGTATAACCTTCCTAAAATGATGCATCAGGTCTCTTCCCTCCTCCATAGTCATGACCACCTCCAGATCTCTTCCCATCTATGGCCATGAACAGAGACCACCTCAAAACCACAGAGCCTACGTTATATGGAAAAAGGCTACCTCTTTACAATAAATCATCAGGATTTCTGTGAAACATCTTCTAATGCTGTAGCAGCACTTGAAAACTACCCAGGCATGACTCAGCAGTCACGGAGAGCTGATGAGATGGGAACCCACATGACATTACTTTTATGGTGCAATATGGCTCTCTTCACTGTTTGCAGGGAAAACAATTAAGGGTTATTTGTGGGGAAAAAGAGTCCAGGGAGAGGAATAAACTGCACTAAAAAAAAGGAAAAGTGGACGATTCTTTCAGAAAATCAAGTTCTCTGTGGAAATATTCAGTCATGCTGGTACATTCAGGATGGGGTCTGCCCAGAGAGCTTTTTGACTGCCTCCAGCCTATTTTTGGCCCACTGAGTCTCAGAAATACTTCTAGAGAAAGCTTTAAGTCCAAATTTTTAGCATTTTAGCTTTTTCAGAGGATCTTTTTGTATGCTGTTTTGCTTACCTGTAGTCAGAGGTTTGATCATTCAAAAACCTTGTTTGTCCAAAACAAACTCATGGTCCCTAATGTATTCAGTAGCCTGAAAATCCCATTAATTATTTGAAACCATGGTTAGCTGAATTAATTCAATATCTTCTACTCAACTTGGATAACAAAGGTTTGACTGCATTTCTTTTTTCCTTTTTTTGAAGTGTGCTCTCTGGTACTACTTACCCTATTAAAAATATATCTTGCCTTTTAATCAGCACAAGCAAAACAAAGATAAGCCTGCTGAAAAGGGCTTTGAAAGCAGTTAAAGTAGCAGAGGAATTATGTGCAAGTCTGTAGAGTATATTTATGGTTATAAAACATCATATAAAAATTTAATTGGTACCCATGAAAGGCACCAGCAGCTGGGTTGAGAGGGTTCTCCATGGAACAGTTCAGCAAGGCAACAGCAGAACAAATGTTTGCCTTTTCAATATACTCAAAGCCTGTCTTGGAGCACCACTGCTCAGTGATCAAGGACTACTTAGCCCTTAACTTCTCTAATGTGGCCAGCTGAGGTTGGCCAGGGAAAGGGATCAGTTAGTAGTCTGATCAAAAGCCTCAAATTAAAGGTTCAAGGCTTTGTGTCAGCAAAGGCAGCCAAGGCAAGCATATCAAGCCTTCTTGAGATTAGGATTGCTGTATTTAAGATTTTAAGAAATGGTCAACTTGCACTGCATTGTAATACATCTGCAAGTCAACAGGGTCATCTTCTGTAGCTCTGATGGGTCTGGTATCTAGTAGGTCATCGAGTCTGTTACACTAGCTGAGTGATCCCAGGACTCCTGAGGAAAATCTAGTGGCAATTAGAGGGCTCTGGGACATGTCAGCTCCCTGGTTAGCAACAGGTCAGGTAGCTTCCTTAGATAGGAAAGCAGAGACATGTACACAACAATGTGAGCCGTCATTAACAGCACCTCATTTCCATGTGTGTGCACCGAGCTCACACTTCATGTGGTTTCAGCTGTTCATGCAACACCACTGCTTCTTTTGATGTTGTCTCTCACCCATCTGAGGTGGTGGGTGTGCTGCACAAATTCTGCTGCTGGAGAGCTAGCTCAACCATTACCTCCTTTGAGCTAGTTGTTATTGCTTTTTATTGTAGATCTGTGCTGGATCCGAAACAGTGCCTTAGCAATGAAAAGCTCCACAGGAGATACGGGAATATCTCATTAGCAAAATTAGTTTTTTCCAAGAGTGGTTTTTGTGTAAACATAAAGCCCTTCATTTACAAAGGGAGCATTCCAGCAGCCATCTCTTCTTCCTACTTCAATGTAATTTGCCAAGAATATGCATTCTTTTCTTGTATTCATATGGAAAGGAGCAAGGTCCTTCAGGAGTTGGCCGACGAGGTATGTTTCAGGCAATGATAAATACAAACCCAAATGTAATCTGGGTGGGGCTTTTTGTTTAGTTGTTTTCCTATTGCTTTGCCTTTCTATCTAATTTGCCTAGATTAATCCTAGCCCTGTCATAGCAGGGTCTTACTGGATTGTGGTATCACATGTGGCTCACCTGACAGAAAGGAGTGGAGGAGAGATGTTTCATGGGACTTCTTTGAAGCAGGTACAACCCCTCTCACTGCCCAGTACAGTTGGCCCAGACCACATGCAGCCAGTGGCACTAGTTACCCCCTCCGGCAACTTCTATCATTCTTCACACCCACATGGGAGGTAAACAATATGTAATGTAGTTTTGTTGTCTCTTTTTTCTTTTTTTTTTCTTTTTTTTTTTTTTTCTTTTCAATGAAGGAACCAGGAACAAAGAGAAAAAGTGAGGAACGGTTCCAGAAAATTCAGTTAGGGAAACAACGATATATGTATGAAAAAAAGCCTTTCAGACAAATAACATTTAGGGTGAGACTTAAATAACCTTGACTTGTTTCCACAAGCACATAATAAGCAGGTTGGGGAGATTGTCACCAGGCTTTGAAAGAAGAATGCATGAAGGAGACTGGATAAGGCAGGAAAAATGGGATGTGCAGCATTTTACCCCTCCACACTGTGGAAAGAGCACAGGGGGGTTAGCGGAGACTGTAGGTCCTGCACAATTCACAGAAACAGGCTGTAGGACAACAATCAGCTGGAACAGCCCTGGCTATACAGCCCCAGTGCAAACTGGTTAGGCCAGAGCACCCGTAGGCCGATGGCCATCTGGGTGATTGGATGTGCTGGTAGACCACAGAGGCATGGAAGTACCTCTTGTCTATCACAGGCGGCCATAAGGAAATCACTGTAACTTTGTGTGGATTAGGACCTAATGCTCACCTCTTTTCCCCAGGGGACATCTTGTTGCCCTACTTTCACCAAGTTATAACTTGATCTCAGCTTCCCACCCCAGTGATATATCAAATGCAACAGTGAGACTTGTTAGTCCTTTCTTGGTGACGGAGTTCTCAGTCTGGAAGAGAAAACGATGGGCAAAAAACTCAGGTCAAAGCCTTGGTCTGGCAAAGGAGACGTTATTCAACAGCAGGTAGGAGCTGCCAGCCTGCAATCAATGAGCACTGAACAAGCTACGTGGTGACCTAGCCATGGGAGAGAACTTCCCTCCAAGCATCACTGTCTTGGGGACAAAAGTATACTGATAGCCAGCCTTTATGCCACCATTTCTATCATCATTGGAATAAGGTTGACAAAGCAGGTCACATTAAAAACCTGCAGACAATGAAATGAGTTATGAGGTCAAAAAGGACACATTAGTCCAACCAGTGCCAGAGCTGAAGGTGAAACCCAGCACTCCTAAATCCCAGTCCAGCACCTTGTCAGAGCTTGTTTTCTCCAAGCTTTCTTACCTACCTCTGGACACAATGGCAGCATATTTGCATGCCGCCTCCACTCCAGTGAGACTCACCTTCAGGAAAAGGATACCAGCTAATTATGAGCAAGCTCTCTGATGATCAGTTCATTTGCAATTCCTCGCAAGCACAGCTTTGGGATTGTATAATACAAGGCATAATACCGGCCACTCCAATAAGGCGAACCAAGAGAGATGTGCAAATGGAGAGATGAGCATTTGTCCTTGAGGGAGGACGTTTAGCATACCTAGAAACACAACCATTTTTAAAATTAATTAATCCCCTTAAGGAATTGTGAGTGATGGATTAGAGACCTTAACTGGGGAAGCAGTCTGTGACACGGTCTGTGTTTGAGGAGGCACTGAAAAAGGATGTGAGTTTGCAGTCTCATGTGCTTAAGCAAAACCATCAGCCTCAGAGTGGAACATATTTATTGGCTGGAGAAGGAGAGGCTCGGGGGACCCTCGGAGCTACGCGCAGGCGGAGGAGGATCTGTGGCAACTACTGCTGTCCAGCCAGCCAGCTCTGAGAGCAGCTGTGCGAGAAGAGGAGGGGGAAAGCTTAACAGAGCATCACCAGGGAGGAATATAACATGCAGTGACATTTTTAAAACATATTCTTGACTCTGAGAAATGTCTAGATAAGCAGGGTAGCTGACAATATGTAGATTTCTTATTTTAATGGAAAAGAACAGCAGGACATTGCTTGAGATGTACTTCCTTACTAAATCTGCCTGTTAGTTTTTGAGTCTGTCTCATCTCTATCTTAGTATGCAGTGTGTTCCTACCAAGTAATGAGATTTCTTTGAGTTTCCACTGTATTAGATTTCTCTACACATCAAATATTTAATAAGAATTAGCATCCAGCCATCCTCCCTCAGCCCCTCCACAATAATATTAACTTCTACTGAGATACCAACATTTTACTATTTATAGTGCTGCTTTGAAGGGTAAGTGAAAAAGCCCTGCGTATTTTTCCAAAGGATTTGCTGTGGCCTTCTGCAAACACACAGTAATTAAGAAAAAGAATGACCAAGAGAGAAAGACACCGTAAACTTAAGGTGTGAAAAGAGATTTCTCATTAGTCTTTGTGTCAGTTACAGTATCTGAGGAACAATTTCATAAGGAATAGCATATTTATTTGATGTGGCACAGATATCTGGGCTTGCTGTTAAGGATGGCATTTGCTCCTAATGCTTAAAGTACCTCTTTAACAAAATGGCACTCCATAAAAATTTAGTGTGTTCCTACGGTAATTAAAAAGCCCTAGTCATTTTTGCATTTATGATATAAACTATAATAGCTGTAAAATCCCGCAATTAATTTGCGCCAACATTTCATACTTGAGAAATTCTCATTACAAATTTCATTACTTATTCACTTATCTGTAATTTGTCCTATATAACCTAAAGAATATTAACAAATTTAGAGTCACTTTTGCTCTATTAAAAGCTAAATAGAAAAGCCTTTCACCTAGCAAGCCAATCGTTATAACATTCTCAAGCCTGCTCCAAAATGGTGGTGAGCTATGGTCAGGCTACACAAAAAGAGATATTCTTTATGAAGCACAAGCCATAAACGACACGCAAAGCCCTTTGGAAACTGTGTGATGTATCCTGAGCTAATCCACTGCACCCTCATTAGTTTAAAAGCATTACAAGGCTTGAGTGTCTCACTCTGTGGCTGCGAATATGACGCACAGCTATCTAAGGGCAGGACTGGCAATAAAACAAGGGCATAGTTATCTACCCAGCCAAGAGCGACTATGCAAAGTCCAAAAGACCAGGATTTCTGGTCCCCCTTCCCTCTTCATTTTTTTCCCTCATGCTCACAGTCATAATTTGCACTCTGGGCATCTGCAGGACTTTGAGGGCTGTAAAATCCTGAGGCATACTGACACAGTGTCCCAGTTTTCCTCCAAATAAGTGACAGCACTACCAGAACAAGGCAAAAGAAATGACTGGTGGGACAGGGCTGCACACATGAGCCAGTGGGAGAGGGAGAGGAACTACTGCAGCTCTGTATTTTCTCCCAGATGCTGAATCCTGACAATATGACAGTAGAAAAACCCAACTGCTCTTGAAATTTTGACCACATCTTTTTCATGACTTTGTCTTCTCTGTCATCTCCCCTGCGGCCAGTGCTCCAACCCAAGAGATGCCAGAACTCTGCTAAAAGCAACTTAAGTAAAGAAAAACATCTCCAGGAAAACTGACAACCCCTTGCCCCACCCAAGTCCAAACCAGCATGTTTCCAAACATCCTTTTTATGAACTTTCATCCCCTCTGTTTATTTAAAGTCATTTTTACTAAAAAAAGGATGCTTTACTCCTTTCTGAGTTCTTGACTCTGCGTTTGTAGGGCAGTACCACTCACCTCACTCATTGTGGTAATGGGATGCTCCTGCTAAGTCTTGCATATGATGGTAAAATATAATGATGATAGAAGCCAGTAAGGAGCAAGCAGGAAGGCTGAAACTCAGATTGGTTCCCTGGCCAAAAAAAAAAAAAAAAAGGAATAAAGACATTTTCTTCCTCACAGTGCAAGATCTAGAAGTACAACACCACCTCCAAAAATCAGCCCTCTGAACAATTTCTAATACAGTTACAGCAACACAAACCTTGGGCATGCCCTGAGTATTTTCTGATATACTAAAAAGAAATAAGTAACAAATTCCTAAAGCATGGGTAGGCTAAACCAACAGAAAACAAACTGAGATACCAGTGACTTCATTTAACGGAGAACTCTCAGAAGTGTGCAAGAGTAAGACTTGATTCCAATGGGGAAAATGAACTTTGGCTGACTTTGCATCTTGACTTTGCAAACATTATGAAAGCCATTTTAATAGATTATGCAAATTAGAAATATGACAGAAAAGAAGGCCTAAAACCAAGTTACTTCATCTCCCTGCAACAGATCAAAGCCCAACACACTGTACCAGGACAGTGTCTTTTGGTTTCCACAAAATGATATTCACAATGAACAGACTCAACTATAAGTATATGTGTATGTACTATATAAAGACATATATATATTCTCCCCATCACAACAATATATAACCTTATATTGGCATTTTACTAGTTTTTATACCACATTCTTTTTATTTCAACCTGTAATTAAGTTCTGCAAAATTTAACTGTGAGACAGGAAATTACTATCGTAGCATAAATAATCTTGCTTCAGAATAGTCTTGATATAATAATCTTAAATAATCTTGCAACTTTAACACAACCAACAATCCAATTCATATGTGAAAGGAATTGGCATACTTATTAGTTTTGTGTGCTCCATCTTTCATAGAATGTTATGGTATAAATTGAAATTTTATATGATTTAATAAACTTATATGATAGTCAAGTACCCACATAACTGTAACAAACTCTACTCCTCTCTTAATCAGCGCTCTTGGTACATGCAGGGCTCTCTTTCATTAACAATGCCTTTGCTTATGATGAACCAGACACTATTAAAGTACCTTCAGAAAAGTACATTTACAGCACCACAATCCTTCAAATATATAGCCCTTAATTCTGGAGGATAGTTGTTGTAAAGGGGAATATAGGATCTACCTTTTTTCCACCGTAAATCAACTTTTCAAACAAATTATCCAGCAGAATTTCCATTGTGCTGCACAATAAAACAGTGGCAACAAACAAATACCCACACCTACGGACATATGTGGGGTTTTGTATCAAGCTGGCAGACACTAAAATGGAGTAACAGAAAAATTCAGAAGAGAGAAAGGTTTATTTGGCCTCCAAATCTCTTATTAGTTCTACAGTGATAATACTTAATGTTTCAAGTTTCTTGGTCTTTGGTGCACTAGAGGCAATATATGATGCCAACTGCCATCCTTCAAAAAGTTGCTGGCCCACCTAGATAAATGGTGCTCTGAAGAAAGAGGAGTGATGCACAAGGCTTCTGGTTTGAGCCTAAAAGCCTCCTCCTTCAAATGTGTGTAAATGCATGGCGTGTACCGGATGCACACACAACGCCCAGCAGCTGCCGTAAGAACAAAGGCCATCAGCACTCCGACACTGTTGTTCTGCATGTGCTGGGTGCCACCTCTTTACTGGCCAGCATTATGACACCCCTGACATCCTTTCCTGCAGAATTAAAGGGTGTTTAGCAATTAGGGTCAACGTTTACTCTGGTTATCTGCAAGAAGGAAGGATTCAGCCAGACCACCACGCTCCCTTATGAGCCACTCTCAAGCATTTGCAAACAAGTCAAGCGAATGATAGATGTTCACTTGCTCCCTTTGCTGCACCGAATGCCAGCAGAGCTATAAACAGCGACTTCCAGAGGCAAAGGAATTGTCACTGGTTTTTGTTCTCTGCTTTTAGGTTTTAAACATGACCTTCCACCTAAGGCTTTTAATATATTTTTGCACTCCAGAGTGGAGACCATTGCACCCAAATTCATGCCTGAAATACATTTTCTGTGTTTGCAATACTTTTAGAAATTATGTTTATGGAATATCCTTGGAAAAGAATGAGCTCTTTATTCATAATACATAAGCTTTACATTTTTAATAACAGAATTACACCTTCACTGGTTTTATAACTATACTATTAGCCAACATACTCTGGTTTCAAATTAATTCTAAATGACTCACACAATGACTTTCTGCAGTCAGAACTGGAGAAGCATGGACTTTGAAGTAGGAGGAGTCTGTTAAATTAAGCGCTAATTGTGGCTAGCGCTAATGAAAGCACAGAACAGTTTCCCTATTCTTTTGCCCATAGCCTGGATTTCTTCTGAGACGGCAGAATGGATGAGCTGTTGATCGCCTTTTGCTAAAATTTGATTTCAGAAGTGGCACAGAGGTCTCTGAATAAACTGCATTTCTCAGTATTTTTTCCTTTCTTTTTGTATCATGCAAATAGGTTTGTTGAAAAGCAGAATTATAATTTATATGTACACCAGCATGGAGTCTATGCTCCCTTCTTACTAAATACTCACACTGGATTAGCACTTCCCATCCTCAGTAGGATCATGTCCCACTGTGGCAGGAGATGTGAGATGTGCAAATGCACGTGACTAGAGAACTCTTCAGATGTCACTGACAGTGCTCCAAGTGAAGGAAAGCTTCCCTTCAGGACAGCATTTAAACACGCGTGGGAGCTTTCCTGAGGGAAGACTATAGTGTTTGCCAATACCTTACACAACTAGGACCTAACGGGAGCTTTTAGGTGCTGCTATAATATGATTATTTATTACACAGGACATATTAAGCCACTGGGTATACACATGCTGAATTTCAAGACTGATAAGAAACACACATGACTCTGAAACACAAAATACCTTTGGGAAAACAGTACTGTAATAAATGTCTCGGCCACTGTGCTGGATTGAACAGCACGTAGAAGAGTTAAATTCACTAGGCACTGGGTCTGCAAATAAAATGTTGTATTATCTTGGAGGGGCTAAAACTCATCCTCCTGCCCAAGCCCTCTAATATCATAAATTTTCATAGGGCCTTATACCGCAGTACTGAACTCAACAAAGCTATGTATGTAAGTGCTTCTACTGCAAACTCAACAATATCTCTGTGTATCAGGTGAGGAATATTTGTCCACATACTTCGGAATCAGCTACTTTCTTTACTGCAAATATTTCTGTGGCAGATGCAAATAGACAACACACGCTAAGAAAGGCAGCTAGTGCCGGGCAGTTTCTCACCATGGAGGAGAAAATGTTCTCCACTTCTGAGGACTGATGGGTCCTGATATGATAAACCTGTCAGAAATGGTACCTAGTATTGTTGTCTGCATCGCAATCTGTTTCCCAGTAACACTGGGTCTGGGTAGCAGTAATAGAATTAATTATACTTCATTTTGCTGTCTTTAACAGTATTGACCAAATTTAAGAACAAATGAGAAGCGCTTATCAAGCTTGAAGAAAATAATCCATCAGTGGCACAATTTAAATTCTCTGCAGTTCTCTTATTAATCAAAGTAACACTTACTATCCTATCTCCACTTCCCATTAACAGTCATTAAGCACTGTTGCTGATTGAAGCAATTTCTTTAGGGATCTCAACCTCATTTTTAAGAGAACCTTCTACAGTGGAAAACAATATCATACAGGAACAGCAACTTCAAGAGAGGAAGAAGGTTCTTCAATCATGTTCTGACCTTGACATTTCTCCGCAGCCGAAGTTCACCAAGTACACAATCAACATGCTACAAACTTCTGCTGTCTTTCTTCTGGCAGCCCCAGTGCCCCCCTACTAACTGGGGAGGAAAGCACCACTTCAAAAGGCAGTTATAGCCAGCAGGTTAAGTGTCTTTAACAACTGTACCAGCCTGCATCGGTGATTATTATTTATAGAGCCTTTTCATACACAGGGAACCAATAAACAAAAGAAGAAATCATGAGACAGCTCATTCTGTCACCTTACTGTCAACCCTCGGAGAAATCCAAGCCGTGATAAATCTCAAAGGTTACACGGTACAGAAAAGATCTGGGATCTTGACTTTTTTCCCCTGTTACAAACAATGTCACAGATTGATAGCTTTTGTCAGAATGAATGCAGTCCTTCCCAGCGGAAGCCTAGCACATGGATGTAACACAAAGGGGCAGGGAAAAACCTGGGCTATAAGCACCGAGCTGCAGCAGCTTTACGATTCAGGGGGTTCCCATGACTCCCTGCACCCTCAAGGATGTGGATGCAGATGGTCTGGTTCCTTGCAAGGCCCTCGGGTTTCCTGATTTTATAAGTCTTCATCTTGTGCCATTGTCCCCTGACTCAGCATTTCCCAGAATATTCATTTTCACTGCCTCAGACAGTTTTAAAGAAAATGCTCCTCTTCCTAAATCAGTAAGGATACTGGGAGGCTGGAGAAATCAGAGCTGGCCTATATTTGAGGAGCAGTATAATATAATGTGTCATAACGATGTTTACGTGCAAGGCAGATGTTCACCACACCAGAGTTCAGCTCAGCAACAGGCACATTTCAGAGCCTGATTCCATCATCTCAGCACTTCCACATCTCTCTCAGAGCAGGACTTTTATTGTCTGGCCATTTTTTTCAGGCACCCATCTTCCTCTTGGCCTTTAAACAATTTTTTTCTGGCTGGTTGTATGGCTGTGGTGACATCAAAACTACTATCAGCCTTCTTTGATCCAAACCTCCAACATGCAAGAGCTGATAAGGTCGAGCATAAATATTCACATTGCAAACTGTTTCCAAAGTTTGCCAACCATCACACTGCGCAACTGAGTTCACTTTATCCTCTCAGGGAAGAAAAATCCATCAGTGCTACTATATATAGAAACATCACTTCTGCTTAAGAAGTACTTGACCTGAAAATTAGTGGGTGCCAGGGAATATTTTAGGGAAATATCAATGGATGTCTGCAGAGATCTCTGCCAGTGCCTCAACTGTCAAAAAAGCAGGTTACTGGCCTCGATGGACATTGGGTCTATCCTATCTGCCTGCTTACCACCTGCACTCTTGTTTATACCTGATGAAAATACAGTACAACCTTGGAATTTGGTGGCCAAACCACGTGCTGATTTTATTCCACATAAAAACAGCAGGGTGAGTATCAGGTTGTCAAAATTCAGCTTAAAATAAAGGAAAGCACAAAACACCACTTAACATTTATACAGCTAACTACACAATTCCAGACTCCACGATATGAAATGTTAGGCTAGATTTTGGACCAATGTAATACCTACTCCCATTAAAGCACTTAAAAAGGAAAACGTCTTACAAAGTGTCCCATTAGGCTGACAAATTTACCACACTATGAACAGAAAACCGGAATACGGCATTGTGTTCAGGGAGCATGAATGGATTTCAGCTCTGTAGTGTTTCATCTCTATGAAGAAGGTTAGATAGCCTATCACATACTTTCTCACTATTTATCAGCTCCACCTGCTACAGGCACGTGTATTAAAGTAAATTAACAATCAATTGTGGGTGAATTATGGCAACCGTAGTGGGACTGAATAGAGGCACACAGGAACACAGCAGGTTTAAACTACCATCTCTCCATACATCTCTACATCACTTACCAGTAATACCAATGATGATTAGGAGGGAAATGCTTTTCCATGTCCTCTCATACACTGGACATCACCCCATCGAAGACCATGGCCTAGGGTAGAAAAGTTCAGCTCTGTTCTTCACTAGCTCCCTGTGGAGGCATAAAGCTGAGCTGGCAGAAAATCTAAGAGTTGATGTACACCACCGATACAGTAAAATAATTTAAAACAAAGCAAACATAGGGAAAAGAAAACCAACTATAGGAAGATAGAAATGCTCATTCTGTGCATAAAATCTTACCTTCTCTTTCTCCTTCCTAAGTTTAGCCCTGGTTGTGAGTCCCGTAAAGCAGACAGAATACAAAGTCACTAATTGCAGTGCAGCTATTGAAATAATTTATGCCACAGCATCCATAGCTTCCTGCCATCTTCCCAGGGCACTTGGGCTGCAGTAACTATGTAGTCTAGTAACTTAACTCATTGCATTATATAGCCTGTTAGTCAAACGAACTGTTGGGAACAATCTGTTCCCAGTCAAGCCAGAGAAGGCTGTTTGTTTATCTACAATGATAATTTTCAAAAAGTAAGCACGCTTAATACCACACTCACAGAGCTGTAGATATTTTTGTCTTATTAAAATGGACAGATATATGACAGGACAAGGGGAAAAGGGCAATTTTTATTCTTATGCTTTTAATTTTTAATGTGAGCACCATATTATGATAAGCGCTTCTGGCACATAGAATCATCTTACATAATAGAAAAATAAAATACCTCTGCACAGAACCAAGAGCCATAGAGTGTTGAAGGTCACTTGTCTGACAACTTTACAAACAGTTCATCGGTGCGGTGTGAGAGTGAGGCAAATGCTTGTAATTAAAACACACTAAAAACAATAATAAAAACCAGTGACTTTGGTTTACACTGGGAGTGAGCAGGGACCATATTACCTCCGCAAACTCTTTTCACTTAGCACAATTCAGGCGGAATTATTGCCATGACCTTTTAAAAATGTAAAAGCGTGAATCGATAGCCTTTCGGAGGCAAAACCGCGGGAGCAGAACTGGCCACGCTGTAGTGCTGTGTATTTCTGCATCAGAAGGCAGCTGAAACCTAATTATCGTCAATCACACCGAGGTAAGGCAAGGCGGCGACGAGCACTTTGCAGGTGAGCGTAGGTGGGCACGTGCCTACAGGGATGCCTTTGTGCGCACGAGGACGGCTCTTCTGACGCCTGCGAGGTGAGGCTTAAAGGTGAGTTATAGGCATTAACGGTCATTTACAATAACTAACACTGGTCTGTCAGAAACAGCAACCTGCAAATGGTGTACAGGGGGCTGGCAGGCTGCCACACTCCCGCAGACATTGCAGCCACAAACTGTGCCGGATTGTCGAGGTCATCACAACACTTACTTGGTCTCTGGCCTTTGGTATTAAAAGGTAATAATTGGTCAATCAGAAACATTGCACAAGCCCAAGGACAACGTAAGAAACCCCATTTTGATATTTTTTCCTCCTCCACTCCCAAAGCACCAGTCCTTACAGTTCATCCTCAGAGGTCATGAATTCAGCTGAGGGGTGTCCTACAAACCACCTGCTGCCACAGGCGTTTGCCTCGGTGCCAACCCTGGAGCTATCAAGGGAATGTTGAAATGTTCATCGGGAGCTGGAACAAGCGTTTTGTAAAATTAATGCCTCCACCTAACAGCAAAATATTAACACATACAGGTGCTTGGTTTCATTCGATGGCCTAAGGATGAAAGCCCAGCATTATTCAAACACACTTCAGTGAAAGATGCATAAGGTTGTCACACAGCGTTGATACCAGGAAAGCGCTGACAACTCGGTGTGACTCTTCTGAATGTTAAGCTGTGGCTGCGCAGGTCTGAGCCTGGCAAAGCAACAGGCTTTAAACCACCTTTCTGTAGAGGCTGAACCCCTCTCCAAACCAGCTCCTCCCGGCACACACCGGGAGGTCCTTAGTACCCACTATAACCAGTGCTAGATTGAATACCATCTGCAGTGTTAGAAACATCTAAAAATGGACTGATCACCCAGAATGACCAGTGTTTGTTGTGTGGTCTACCAGTAATGATACTAAAAAGAAAAAAAAAGCATTATTCTGAGTCAGTGATTGTTTTTTCCAGAAGCACCTATTCACCTTTGAAACTCCGCCTGCAAAAGGCAGATCAAAAATTCATGCTGGCTCTCTGAGGTGCCAGCCAGTCTGGCCATCAAAGCACTGGAGTGTCTGTGCCACCGGCCGGTGACGGGTGGCCTCTCCAGTTCGGCATTATCCCGTCCAGCAGCCACCACACCAGTCTCATGCAGTCGCTGCTGGCACATGCTGCCTCTCCTGTTGGTCGAGAATTAATTCCAGTAAGCAGGAGCTGCACAAACACTTCTAACGTCACCCTGGGTTTGGAGGGCAGACATCAGTGAAACCTCTCGGCAAACCCCGAGCTGCTGCTTAGCGCTACTGGAGGGAAGGGTGCAGGACTTAGGAAACCCGGGCACCAAAGTACAGACAGCACTTAAAACATGTGCCTTGCAAGTGAGGTGGGAATAGTCATGTCACTTAACTCTCGTAAGAGTGTAGGTCAACAAAACGTTACTTTCTCTTTACCAGCTTTAGCTCCTTTTCTACATGGGAAGTTACTTGCTGTGTAAATATCCACTGAATTTACATGACGATAGGATCTACCACACAACCACCACACAGAGCATACTCTGCTTCACAGTATGCTATGCTTCCTGTCTCCCACAAGTACTGTAAAGTGATTGCTGTTGACCACTCTTGTTTGAATGTCTCCTAAATAATAATAAACTGCAACAGTATAAACAACAACAACAAAAAAACCCAACAACAAATCAAAAAAGGATTTTATTCTGCTCCAAGTAATATATTTCTCAAGGACTAACATATGATGAAAAAATATATTTCCCTTCTGGCAACTTAATTTGTAGATAACTGGGGTTGTTTGAAGATAGGATTTTTACATTAAAATTGGAATCTGCATGACTGTTTAACATTATTAAGGGAATATTATATTGACTGCAAGTAACTGTTTTCCATGCGGTTATATCAATCTATTTCTGTAAGACTGTACACTAGTTGTTCCCCTAGAGTACTTCTTGTAATGCTGAGAAAGTGTCAGAAATAATGACTGTCTACCTATATCTGCAATAAAACGTAGAGCATGGATATTATAGTTGTAAGTATCAAAGATTTATTTCATGACTGCAGGTAATGATGAATCTTTTAGCACAACTAATGTCTAGAGGAAACCTCTCTTCTTCTCTGAGCTGTCACATGGAGACTATTTATAGGGCCCTTAGTGCTGAGGGGCTTTAGCATAAAGAGGCAATATGTGTCTGAGGTGCCACTGGATGGAAATGTTAGCAAGGGCTCCCTCTCATTGAAGATCTTTTAGTAGATGGCATTAGATTCCCTCTTTGTGTGTTTACGTCCCCCCAAAGACAGGGGACAGATGTTTAACATCAGACCATTAATCCCTTAGCCCAGGTTCCTGTGACAGCACAAACCCAACAGAATGAGCCCTTTGCCTTTGCTCAGTGTAAATGCCGCAATTTACTGCTGATTTACAGAGTAGGGTCAGGCCATTAGAAACTTGGCAATCTTCTGTACAGCTGGAAAACAATATGCATGATAAGCTAAAATTCAATACCTCCTTGCACTAATTAAATGGGTTCCCAACAGGACAAAAACACAAATTACAAACAGGGTTTTTCTGCATCCCTATGCATTTTTCCCTGCAGATGTGACCATGCTTTATTTGGGTCCCTTTCGCCTGACCACGCTCAAAGATTTAGCTCACATTTGCAAGACGAGGAGCTGCGTTCCGGCCAGAACTCCTTCCATTGTCTATTTTTCCCATTCCCCATTCCCGTAGTCTCGGTTTTAAACCGGCTGGTTTATTCCTCATCGTTGGTCACGGCAGGCAGGTGGACGACAAAAACAGCGAGGAACGCGACAAAAATCCTAGCCTAATTTCATTACGCAGATGGGCATTTCGATGGCAGATGCATCCTTTAAACTAGAAGCTCACAAACACTGTCATTCTAGAAAACAAAACAACGGCAATACAACAGCATCCTTCATTTCAAGTCCAGGATAATTAACCTTATTGCGGGACAGTGCCATGAATCTCTGTCACGAACTGTCATCTGGTGACATCATGAGCATAAGCAAATACTTAAGCAAACTTGTTCTGAAGCATAAAAGTAATAAAGTGACAGATCTTGTAAGGAGAGTATTTGGGGGAGGGGGGGAAGGGAAAAAAAAAAAAATTTCACACTTCTGAAATATGCCTGAAATAATTGGGATTCACGCATCTGAAATATAAACTCCATCATTCATCAAGCCAAATAATAGTCTTTATATACTTATAAGCCCCCAAATAAAAAGCTGAACAGAGCATGTGTGTTCAGGTGGGACTCTGGAGCCCTCCCAACAACATTTTGCTGAATAGTGAATAATATTCAACTCAAGTATGGTTTGCTTCCAGACTTATTCACTGAGAAGCAACAGCAAGATTCTGAACAGCTGGAGGTTTAAGTAAAAAACAAAAATAGCTACGGGCTTTAACTCAGATCCAAATGGTATGAATAATAACAATAAAAAAAAAATACCTGGTAACTATAAATCTCATCAACCAATGTAAAAGCACATTCTAAATCTATTAATATTTCGAGAGACATTATCTCTCTGCCACCCCACTGCTTTGTGACTTGTTGTATCAGCGATATTATTTGCCTTAAAGCACGAGCTAAGTGTTTTTCTTCCCCTGTGAGGAGAATTGTCCACAACCTTCACAAGCTACAGCCCACTGCTCCGCTGCAGGAGGGCTGGAGCATCATTAACAACGGCAGACACTTCAGGCACAAGTTGAGGCTCCGGCGTCTCCAAACCTTTCTGTCTCCCATCAAAATTCATATCCTGTCACTATTCTAGGAGCAGAAAGGCTTCTCATTACAGCATCATTCCCCTCTTGCAAGAAACACTGATTGCTGCACTGGTGGCTTTGGAAGGCAAAGATGTAATTTAGCAAAATAATGTACCATGCTGATTAATTTAATGTAGCCCATGACTAATTATGGTAATTCATTACATCTACAATTAGGCTAAGTAATTTATTGCACTGCAGTCTCATAAAGCAGAGGATTTATATCGAGTTTTGAATGTCACCCAAAGGACATTTCTGTACCTTGTCTTTACTGAGGCGGAATAAGGCTGCCAGCTGAGATGAGCCCAAAAAAAAAGAGGGGGTGGGGGAGGGGGGAGAAGCCCCCCACGCACCCTTCCTCTGCCACGTCTGATGTCTGTACTGCGGGCAGCATGCAGGCGCAAGGAGGGCTGTTCTGGCTGCAGCCTCCTCCTCCTCCAACAGCACCTTTGTGCGGATTATTTGGCACTGCCTTCCCGTTCCTTTTAAACCACATCGCAATTTTATTCACTGCGAACCCTGGACACCTGACACACCAAATGGAAAACCTGCTGGGCTGTCCCTGAATATGATTTGGAGATGACCAAGGGGGAAAAAAAAAAAAACCCAACCCCAAAGAAGCAACCCACGTTTACTGTCTGCGGGCTTCTCTGCCGCAGAGAGCATCGCCGTCTATCTCAACAAAGGCTTTTGCTCGCCTTGGCGAGATGAGAGGGGGACATCTCCCTTCCCTTCGGAAAGGCGCGACGCGCGCACGGCATTACGGTGAAATACAGCCTCGCCTGTGCCCTGCAGCAGGGTTTGCTCCAGCAATGGTGCACTTCGGAGACCAATTTGTTTAGCTGATCACTGTCTCTTTGACGTGGCTGCAAATGTTACCTTTCTTTTTCAATCAAAAACACAGCAGGGTGTGCCATCTGTTTGGCACAGCCTTCACTCTCTTCCCCCATGCCTTTTTGTGCAGAGCATTTTACGTGGCGATTTGCACGAGATCTTTTATACCTTGATTTTTGGTAAACATTTCTGCTCGCCTTTTTTTTTTTTTTTTAAATAGCATGTCGCTCTGCTGAGCATCTCCAGTGGTTAAAGAAAGGGGCTAAAAAGAAGCCGTGTGACCACAGGCAGCAAAACACAACAAAAAGTATTTTTTAAAAAAAATATATTTTCTGAGCAAATGGCTGCCTGTCATTACATTGATTATTTAAAACAGACGTGTTTACCAAGACCGGCTAACGCATTTTACACTGCTGTGTTCCACATCATTTTCCTCCTTATATTTTACCTGGCAGGCACAGCTAATCAGAAGATTAATTTAACCATTTGAAAGACCTTTTTAAAGCAGGTTAACAAAAAAATAGCCACCGTATTAAATTGTCATTATATAACAAAAGCTAGCAGTAAAGCGGTTAACTATTTTTTCCCCAGCTCAGATGCTGCTCGGAGCAATGAAACCCCCTGAAGTAGGAACAGATGATCAGCACCACAAGCCGAAGCCACGGGGATGCTCATGGAGTTGTGAATGCTTCACGGCATACAAATGAATTATCCTCATTCTTCTCCTGCCGGAGCACATAGGCCAGACCTCATTAGGATTCCATATCGCGCTGCTTTTCTAATGTTAATGTTCCAGTTATATAAGAAATGTGAAAAGGGGCTAGGTTTGGGGGGGCGGGAGGGGGAGACGATGCCATATGTATGGTCAACACGATGCCATAATTCAGCAAGCGGAACTTCATTTTTTTGAGGAAATTACCCCAGTTTCCTACCTTCTCTCTCAGTCCTAATGCAGCATTATGTCCTTTCCTCCCTCTAATAAGTGGGGTTTAATCAGGTGCCCATCCCACACTTAGAGCAACTGCAGTAACAGCCTGTAGAGCCTTTTTGCTTTTTTTGCTGGGGTGTGGGGGGGAACCAGAAGATGCCGTGGCTGAACATCAGACTGTGAAAGCCCCGAGTTCATTTTGCTGTGAAAGGAAAAGAACGCACTTTACATTAATAAACAACTGTCGGAGTTTTCACCATCCAGGAATAACTCAGGCATTAGGCTGCGTTCTTTTGTCTGGAGAGCAGCAAGCAGGGTAATGAAAACAAAAACCCACCGAGACATAAAAATACAATTTATATCTTTTTATCAAGCAAGGGAAAGTTGGTTAACGTTTGAAAAGGGAGCAGTAATGTATATTTATTGACAATTTTATTGTAATAATTAGATGTTTACACAGTCTGGACATTGTGGCTAAATCACTTGCAGCATGTTTATTTGTAAAGGGCTGTTTTCAGGGCAGTGCAGTAGGCTCATTAAGAAGACAGACTGCATTAAGATTCAAAGAAATTTCTACTTCCCAGGCTTTGCTTCACTGCTTTGGATTTAAAATTTTAAAATAAAAAAAAAAAGAGGAAGGAAAAATTAAAAGCCCAACAGCAATAGCATCCAAGTAGCCAACCGCCTAGAAATTATGAAGTAAAATAGAGAATATTTCCTCCCATAAAGGAAACATCATCTTTTTGGTTCCAAAATGCTCTGGTATTGTACATTTCAAACAATATAGGACATTGTGGGTACCACTTCCAAGTGCCTCTTTGTGGCTTTTAATATGTATTGCTTCAACACATTTTTTTGCACTCCAGCTAAATGACTATGTGATATTTAAGCTATATCTTTCTTTTTTTACTACTTTTTTTTTTTTCTTCTCACACAGTGCTGTTAATTCACCTTTAGGAAGTCTTTAAGCCAGCATTTGGTTTACACACTTATTCGATTTGTAGGTGCCTTTTTTTCCTTCAGCCAAAGAAGAACCACTTTTTACTGTGGGTCCTCAGAAATGTTCATTATTAAGCAGGAAACTATCTAACATATTTGATTTTTTAGGCAAATAAACAAGTTAAACTTTCATTCTTAGTCTGGATAAATCTAAATTCTCTACATAACCCTATTTGGGGGCTTTTTCACTAATCAATCTGAAGCCATTTGCTGGTTCTGATGTGAATTTCACATGTGCTAAGAGGAGCTAAACACTGATTACAGATTCTTCTGGTTTTACAAACGTAAGAGAAAGGAAAGCAGCTAAAATAGAAAGAGCTCTCAGTCACACAGCCTTGATGAGAAAGTCTTTCTATATCAAGTTCTGCACAGAAGAGCACAGCTCTGCATTTAGTGCAATATCCATTTTAAAATTTAAAAAAACAGTTTAAAAATTAAGGCAGTAAATAGGCTCTAACGCTGCTCCTGTCCAAGTATGTTTCCATTACAATTAAGTAATCAATATGCAGTATTTATTGCTGAAAGATTATGCATAAAGAGGAGCACATAAAAGGAACCATGTGCTTAAACCTCCCTGACTTTCCTTTAGCTGCCATTTAGCTAGAAAGAATGCTGTTTTCCCCCAGAAGCAGACTTGTTAAATGCCATTCAGTACATACTATATAAATGCTGTCTACTCCCCACCCTCACAAATAAAAACAAAGACAATAAAAGAAACGGATAAAGAGATGTCAGTTTGCAAAGAAAATACCGGGTTATATTTCCTGAAAGCTGCACAAGTCAACTTACAAACTTGAAATATTACAGATTTAGTTTTACAAGTCAATCACAGCTATATATTTGGCCTTGTAATTACTGTCAGTTTTGACAGGGAAGGCAATAATTTTTTCTCCTGACATGGGAGTTTCAATAAAATCAGGTAGCCACATCACAGAACACTCTTACAGAGGGAATTAAAAGGACTTCTCACAGAGATAAAGAATACTGCTGGGATTAAATATGTGTCATACATTGAATTAAAGAGCATGAAGAAAAAAAAAAAGAGGACTATCCTTACAGGTGGACCTGGTCCCAAGCCTGTTATAAGGATGAGAATGTTTCTATTTACTTGAGTGGGCTCTGGAAAAATCCATTTGTTTTCAGAAGAGAGGAAAGAAAAAACAGTCAACACTGAAGGCTATTTTCATCTTCTTCTCTGTTTCCTAAGAGATTTAGACACCAAAATGGTAACTAAAATTTAGCTACCTGAGATGAATAAATGGCTGCAATTTGAAATTGTAGCTATTTTGCTTAAAAATATGAGTGAAATGCTTTTCACAGCAATTAGAATCAACGTAATGTTGCACATACTCAAAACTGGTTTACTATCTCGCACAGGCAAACACCCTTTAAGGCAAAGCAAGGTATATTAAAAAGCCTTTAACTTTTTAAAAACATACTAATAGCATGCCAAATTAATTGCCGAGGGAATTAACTAATATGCTTGTTGGAAGGGAATTGGTGAACTTGGTGCCTGCTTGGAGCCTGTGAAGTCGAAAAGGGATGAGGAACACGAGAACCCACAGGGCAGCAGCATTTTTAGTATACCAGGCAAAGGAAAACTAAGACCAGACTTGTATTTATTCTGCCATTTCAGAGCGGTGTCAGCTCACCACTGACATAGAGAATTGCAGCAAACTGGCCTGGAACAGACCTTAGGAGGTCATTTAGCACAGGCCCTGACCCCAAGGCAGGAATCGCCACAGTTCAGTCATTCCTAGCAGGTGAGTTCATCCCTGCAGGTTCTCCAGTCCCTCCAGAAATGGAAATCACAGAAGGTCCCCAGGCAACCCACTCCCAACGCTTCGCTGCCCTCACCATTGGAAAATCTCACCCTCAGTCTAATTTGCCTCTACCTGGGAGCAATGTAAGCCTGTTATTTCTTGGTGTCATCCGATGATTAACATGATCCCGTTTAGCAAACTGGGGGTGTAAACCTTACTGCGAACAAAAGGTCACTCAGTCATTCCTAACACGAGATGCAGCAAACGATAAAAATGACCAGTTTGGAGTTTTGTCTAAAGTTATGCCCTGTGTCACCCACCCTTCGTTCGGAATGGGTGGAATTACACCCCGGGCAGACCAGAGCAGACACTGCGCAGGCTCCCGTCTAGGCAAGAGCTGTATTTCCTGCTACTTTCAGAATGTGCAACTCCATTAAGCCCTCAGGATTGGACTTAATTACGAGAGCAATAAATTTGGCCTAGAGAAAATAGAATATACTGGGAGACACGGGGACTGTCAGTGGCGCATACACAGATGTCATAATTCTGTGTCAGTACACCCATATAACAAGATAAATCCTCATTATTACACGCTTCCACCTTGGCTGAAAGGATAGAGGCACGGCCAAAGCATTCATCTGCCGTTGACAGCTGTCTGTAACAAAGGTTGCTGAGGACAGTAATAACAACTACCCCTGTACAAGTTAGATTTGGTAGGGAAGGGGACAATGAAACCGACAGGGTCAAACATAACTTTTCACTATACTTGGCATACAGCTGGAGTACTTGTGATGTTTTTGGAAGATTAAGTCCCCATTAATCCTGGAATTATCAATCAGACCTCAGCTCAGAGTCTACAGACCATCCTCGTGTGAACTGGGAGTTGGAAATGAGTCGCACATAAAATACTTCCATCTGGTTACAAGAACTACCTTACGCTGAGGAGATCTTCTCTGGGCAAGGGGAGATCAGAACCACCAAAACCATTCTTTTTGTGTTCATAACACTCCCCGTATCTGTTAAGTGCTAGGCACATTGTGATTATCAACATCAAGCAACAATTCCCAGATAAACTGGCGTCCTATACTCAGGTGGCTAACTCATGGTTAGGGGCATCCTTCAAATCACAAAAATTAACCTTCCACAACAACTTGATTTAAATTCTGTATTTCATGAGTAAGAAGTTTTCAGAGCACTTCCAACAAAGCCAAGGGAACTGCATGACTGAATGCTTACTTTTGTCAATAAGGAGTTAATACTGTGCCCTCAAATTAAGATTTACCTACATAACTTTTGTTAAGGAGGAGTCACATGGCTAAATTCCCTTGTTTCAGGCTGCACAAGCAGAACTGACTCTGTTTTCAAGAAGCAGACAGGAAAAGACAGAAGACGTTTGTGCCATTGACAACTGCCTACGTTTCAATTTTTTCTATAATACCAGCAGAAATGAGGACACTTAGGATGAGAAGAACATTCAAGAGCCCACAGACATAGGAAGGGCAGACGCTAATAAGTATGATGATGAATGTAGTCTGAATAGCTACTGTAATTTCAGTTAATACATTTAGCAAACAGTATGTCTACTGTTACCGTTAACTAGACAAAATTATTGAAATAATTGTCTGAATTATCACAATTAATGCATAATCAAATGCTGTTTACCAAATGAAATAAATACGCTCTCAGGAGCTAGTCAGTAGTCTGTTCAATGATCCCTATGAGTCACTGGTCAGTTTTAGACTGAATTACTACAATACATATTCCCCAAATTTCAAATGTTATGATACCTAAGCAAGGGTATTTTGCATGAAGAGCTCCTTAATAGGGTCAGCATCAACCAGAATGTGCAAAATAAAATTCCACTGAAATAGATTATCTTTACTGTTCAGTCAAACGGGCACAATGAAATCCCTCCATAGGCCACGTAGGCTTCTTGGAACCATCAGCATGTCCGAGGACGAGTAAACAGAAATGTGTCACATCATGGCTTCATGTGCTCTTCTGTCAGATCAGGCTGTAATTCAAAACCCTGATCCACACCTGATGGTCAAGCACTTGCATAAATTACTAGCTTGTGGAATTTGTACAGTAGGAACACTGCAGCTGAAGGGCCCTAGATAATACAGAACATAGACCGGAAAGGATCAGTTTTCAACATCATTCTCCATTGCTGCCTGACACCACTGGTACAGATTCAGGTTCACACTCTCGAGCAGGCACCTCCTTAGTCTGCACGTCAAACATCAATTTGACCCAATTCTGTAAAAACCTGATGTTTCAGGAAGACACCTCATGATACATGTTCTTCCCTTTGTAATTCTGTATAAGTAAATGGATGCAGGAGTACAGTGAAGACAGAGTATTTACAGAAGTGCAAGTCAAAAATGGCTTAGTGAGAGATATTACTTTGGATGATGCCTTCACATTTTGAAATTTCACTTACCTTCCAAAAATTGACAAAGCCCACGAGGGAAGATGCTTGTTTCCTGAATATCCCCTTTAAAGTAGTGCTGGATACGTTAGAGGGAGGGCAATTCTGATAACAGGTTGCTAATGACCTACAGGTGACCTTGGATGGCTATCGTAAGGGAGTTAGGAGGCTGAATAGGTAATCTCAGTCTAGAAGTGGTTAAGTACCCACATCATCTATAATGTGCCAGTGGCAGAAGCACAGAAGAACGAGTGGATAGGAACCGGGTTAGCTTATAGTCCTTTCAAAGCAGTCCTCGTATTTGATAATGCGCATCGCCTATTTTTTCTTTTAAATAATAGAAATTTAAATGCCGAGATTACCTCCCTCTTTTGTTGTGGTCTCATACTTTAAAACTAAGTCCAGAATTAGCTTGAAAATAGAGGGAAAAGTTGCAAATAATAAGCCTGGACTGTTCTATTGGTACAGGCAAACAAAAAGTAGTGTCAAAGAAGACACGCAGATTTGGATAAGAGGGACCTGACATCATGCACTAAGAGTACTATCACGATGGGAAGAGACAAATTTTGCACATTTGACAAAAGAGGAGAGAAGTTACTAGAACAGAGCCTTTAAAGAACTAGAAATAGAATTCTTTTTTTTTTAAGCTCAAAATACCATTTTTCTATTGCAAAGGTAGCATGGCTATTACGAGCATGCAGACATAAACACCATTTAAAAAGGAGAAACCAGCATCAAAACATGATGGCAAGTGGCTATATCATAAAACCCACTCCCTCCCACACATACACGTGCATTTATGCCTGGCTGCTTTTAATTTAAATTAAAAGAGGGAAAGAATGGCAGTCCTCTCGGAAGACAGCAGCAGAAAAGGAAGGAGGTCCCTCTGCTTCCCTGATGCCACATGACTGTTTACAGATTTCCTCTTTTCCCTTCCAAACTGAAGTAAGTCTCAGAGGCTGAAGACCACCAATGAATAAACAGAGTTGCCCACGCCTGTCAGACTGTCTGCGCTCTGCTCTTCTCACGTTGACCCTATTAAATTTGACTATTAAAAAGCAGCATTGGGCCATGTCAGCTCTTGGGTGGGAGACTGCCAAGGCACACTTCCATGATGCTGGCGTTTGGAAGATTGATAATGATCCTGTGTAATACTTTCCTTTGAGCCAGGCAGTTCTGCACGAGGGTCAGTTCTGTGGTGCTGCATACCCTGTCTTATAGGATGATGCGTAAAACTAAAATCCCGATTGCCTGCGGCCGTTAAAAATCCCATGGCACTATTTACAAATATGCAAGCAATTACAGCAGAATGGAAGTGGCCAAACGGCTAATTCTGTTCTGCCAGCATAAATCCTCCCACTGTAACCGAATGTGGAATTTTTTTTTCATCTCACAGCATAAACTTTAAAGTCTTGCTGTAAAATGCTCATTAGCCATCAAATATCTTTATGGAGTAGCACTTGCTTTACAATAGAGGGTGAAAGGAAGTTTATTCTCTGGGTTGTGAGACACTGAGACTACTTTAGGATAAAAGCTCCGACACATCAGCTTGCTACACCAGAAAATTAATAGAAATTGATTGGGTTTTAGTGGCATTTGAAACTACCTGCCTGCCTCTTCATCTACCAGCAGCTCTTCTCAGACTGCCGGCACTGCGGTACTTCATTCTCCCACACGTTGCTACAGAATGACACCTTGGATTTCTAAGTTTTTCCTGTTAATTGAAAGACTTGTTCCTCCCAAAAGGCCAGGAAGAAGCTGACATTTCCAGTTTTAAATTTGACTCATGTTGGCATAGCTTTCAGGAGCAGAGGTTTTTCCTCCACTTTGCTTTGAAGTCAGCTCCCTATGACCATCTCTGTGTGGTAGTATGGACTAAGGAAAATTCCAGGCAGCAGAAACAGAATTGCCTAGATGCCATTACAAAATCGCTCCTGAACAAATCCATAAAAGGCTATGATATAACAATTCATGGCTTATGACTGCCTCGTCTGCTTTACAATTCAAAGGCAAAATATACATGTATATTCCTTGGCACAACACAGTTGCATAAGAAAAGCAGCATCCCTTTGACCTGCACATCCTGCCACCATCTCAACCCACCTTTACTTCTTCCCATAGCATGGAGACAGCGAGTCACAATTTCACTCCAGGAGCATGAAATACTGCACTTATACCCAGCTAGAACCCATAATTTTAAGTGCGTTGTTGAAGTTGGTCAGTGCTGGCGCCTCAACAGTAAGACACAGGATGCTGGGCAGGAAATGAACTCTAAAGCAGAGGTGCAGATTTGGCAGAGCACTCTATACTGAGCTCAGTATCAGTTTTCCTAAATAAAGATGGAATTAAGCAGGCACTTGCCTGAGAAATGTCAGCTTCGGAGAAACCCTGGTAAGTGAAGGTCTTATAGTTTATCAGTACACGTGCTATGTAAAGTGGAAAGTTGTTTATAAGGTTTCCATGCACATGCTTATTCCCAGAGTTACATACTAATGAATGTTTCAGCCACTTGAGGGAGAGATTAGAGAAACATCAAATAGCTCCTGCAGAGGAAGAGCACAGCATTGTCATCTACCTGGCTACTTTCATCCCATGTTTTAGTATTTTACAGCTTTCCTCTAGATCCCAGTGAACTTTATCCAGTCAGGACTAATCTACAGTCACAAGTCCATTTTTCTTTACCTGAGATAGAAAAATGGATTTCTAGCTTTTGGCTACAGAGAAGTCAGGGCCTTTCTTTTGTTTAGTTCAGCTTAGGGAAATAATTGCATCTCTTTCAGAAAGAGGACAAAGAGTATTCAGCAAAAGGCACTTTGAAATTGTATCGCCTGGTTTGGAGTTATGATCAGAGATCCTGGTCCAGAAGCAACCGAATTCAATAGCTTCTTGGTTTCAACAGACTTTGGATCAGGTTCTAAAGGCTTATTCTTTGCTCTCCTTCCAATGCTGTGTCATACTCAGGCTGCAGCGCCAAAAGGAACAAAGTTTATGCATTTGGCTCTGAATATAGAATGGGAACTTAATTAGCATTCCCATTCAGCTTAATTCCAATCAAAGGAAGTTTTTATCATTAATAGAGGAGCAAAAGGTAAGCCAATACACATCACTTCCCTAAATCTTAGCTGCAGATCTCTCTGAAGGAAAAAACAGCGCGTCCACTACCATCAGCACACGTAATTAGTGGCAGTCTGCACAAAGAGGTACATCCTAACTAGATGCTGAGAAAATACATGAACCAGTTGTCTGTATAGAGAAATACACACAAAAATACTAGAGAGTGGCATGATTATATCCGTGTGCTTTTGCTATAAAAAGCATTTGTATTACCCTTACTTCTCTGAATAAATTCAAATGACAGCCCCATTTCATTTCTTCATTCAGTCTGGAGGCCAGATGGCATTAGAATCATTTACTTCACCTTGTTGTGCTTAATTACTACAATCAACACACTATTTTCCAAATTAATCATAACAAAGTAATTTCATTAGTAACACAGCAGGCTGTTGAATTATTAGCATCATAACAGTTTGCAAACAATTAAACTTTATTTGAACCTTAAAAATTTGCAGAGTAGAACATTATTGTAAGATCTAATGGCAGTATAGTACAAATCCAGAACAGAGCAAATAATCAAGTAAAACGCGGCACAAAATATGACTTACAATCACCTTTTAAAAAATTAGCTGTCTTACTGGCCAGGAAAGGCAAGTGCAACCTAAGTAAACCAAGAAAATAAAGCAATTAGCATTTTCTCCCATTGAGTTTTGCTTAAGTAGTATTAATGGAGATTGTCTTATCCCAAAAAAGGTGATGGTATTTGCACAGATTTAAAGTCAACAACTCATCCACGGTCCAACGCTGGTGTCTTCCAAGACACTCCAGTGAGTTTCAGGATATCTTGCACGTTTGGAATTTTCAGGATGGCAGTGTTCGCCCCCCCCCCCGCCGTATGCAGTAAGAGGCGGGGGGAAGCCCTAAAGGAGAACGGCAGACAAAAGACACTTTATTTCTCCCCTTGGCGCCCCCCCACCCGAGGAAGCGCTCGGCGGGGCCGCTCCTCATCGGTGTGGGAAGGACTCCCTCTCCTGGAAAAACGGCGGCAGCGGCGCGGGGGCGCAGGGCAGGGGGAAGGGGCCGGGCTCGGTCTCCTCCCGTGCTATGAAAATTTGCTGCCACCTACCGCCGCGGGCGCGCAAGGCAGCGCG
>NW_010238756.1:0-3724 GCF_000690775.1 Eurypyga helias | reverse complement strand
AACCATCCTGTGATTCTGTGTTTCTCTGGACTAGACGAAAGAGTTCAGCATGTAGTTTCAATCCAGTTACTGGGCTTTAAGAGATTTCATCTTCATTCATTAGATATCTTTTTTTTACATAACCTTATTTCACTTCAAGTTAGTGTTGTTGTTTTGGCCAATGAAATCCTCTGTATCTGCACAAAAAGCAGTACACTTCTTTTACTTTCATATCTACATAGGTATTGAAGAAGGTTTATTGTGTTGTGGATGTTACACTGTGCTAAGTCTTCTAGAAATCCTTGTGTTCTATACTTTGCTATTTTTCTGGAACCTTACCTTCATAGCGTTGCTATCTGGAACTGAGGATTGTGAAAGCATGTATTGTACTATCTGAAATATTTATTTGTTTTATTTTTTTTTTTAAAAGCTCATGTACGAATGTAAGTTAAAATGTATAAGTATTATTCTCAGTGGTGTGTTATTTTTATGGCTTCCTGTCTTTAGATTGAGTCTAAGATAAAGCCAGTGAAAGAATAAGTTGTATTCAGTGGAATTTGGGTCAGGTCCTACCTAACTGCCTATCACCTTCCTTTATCTTGGCAGTATCATTCTGTTAAATTAAGCTCTTTGAAGTCTTAGTGGAAAAATCATATTTCAAGTAGATATCTCCTTGTTAATTCTAGCAATCTAGTTATATGATAATTAAACATTAGCTCTCTTCTTTTATTCAGACTTCTAGGACTAACTTTTGGAAATTGCATATCTTTTTTTAGTAAATCTGCAGATCTTATTTTAAGAAATGTTTGTGTCATTGTTTTCTTTCCAAGGGTGAAGGTCTTATAAATGCTTTTTATTCTTTTTTTTATTTTTACTGATGTATTATCCAGGCTGTGCCTGTTAAGTAATAAGTGATGTTGGGATGGTATCAGTAGCCTAAAATACTTCTTTTGAAGGGGTTTCTTGATTTCAATGGAATTTTGTCTCTTACGGAAGTTATGTTCCAAGGGTATAATCCAAAAGAAATAATAATTTGTCTAGATTTCCTTTTAAAAATTTCTTAAATTTTATTTTTAGCCGCTTTGTGCCACCACAGACAAGTTCTGGTAACAGATTTTTGGCACAGCAGAACAGTCCAGTGCCTAGTCCATATGCTCCTCAAAGTCCTGCAGGATACATGCCATATTCACATACTCCAAATTATACACCACATCCTCAGATGCAGCAAGGTAAGTTTGTGATGTTTGTTTTATTCTCGAATCTCTTGTCAACTTTACCTTCATGTGCATGTTTCACAGCTTTCTAGTTTCTTTGAAGGAGTCACATGCTTAATACAAATTTTTAAGTTGATGGGGAATTTTTTGGGTATGTTTAAGTTTTACTTTCCTGACTGTACGGAGTGGTAGTATATACTTCATTAAAAACAAACAAACAAGCAAACAAACCACCAGAAACTCAAAAAAAAGCCCAAATTAAAAAGAAATGGTAAAACACATGTTCATGTTACACTGCTCTTCCCCTATGTACACCTATTTTGCATAGTTGTCATGTATACATGACAATAGAAAAATCAAAACAAACCAAAAATTTTTTTTTAGCTATGGCAGTCATTTATCTGTATTAGCGAAAACCTAATTTTTGCCAGTGTAATTTAAGTTTTGCTGCCAGCATAAGCAGCAAATAATTAGCCTTACCAAACATTTGTAGTGTAGACTAGACTAAGTTGGCTAGAATTATGCTCAGGGTATGCAGTAACTGGCAAAGATGACCTTCAGAATGAGTGGATTTCTTTGTTCTTCCCTTTTCTAAAACCAATCTTGAGCAACATGAACACTGTTAAGTATCTAGGTAGTTGGTTGGGTTTTTTTTTTGTAAGTAGAATTCTCATTGAATTGTTTTAAATCCTCTGTTCTTAAAGTTTAGCAATGTGCTTAAAATTCATATAGCTGTTTTGTATGTAATATTTGTCTCATGAATACCTAAGATTACTGAAGGCAGTGAATAAAAAGTATATGGAGGAAAAGAAAGTTCTTTGTAACATCTAAGAATATGAAGCTGACTGTAATTAGGATAGATACATAATTTTATTCAATGTATTTGTGGCAAATGGTTTCAATCAAGAATGTTTGATTCTTGTTCAGATTCCAGACCTCTTGCATCCAACTCTTTAATGTCCACTATTATGGTGTTTTCTATGAAATTTTTTATTTAATGACTGTGTGAATATATCAGTATATTTAATTTTTTTTGTATTTCAGCTTCAGTATCCAGTCCCATTGTCACAGCTGGGATGAGGAATCTCCATGAAAATAAAGTTTCAAGTCAGTTGTCTGGAAATTCAGCTAATCATCATGCTGATAATTCTAGACATGGCTCAAATGAAGACTACCTACAGATGGTGCACAGACTAAGTAGTGATGTATGTTACCTAAATAATTTTATTACAATAAAGCAAATATTTACTATGATAAAGCAAGTATGTATTTATCTGCCTTAGAAGTCAGATATTTTACTATGTTGTTGATGAATAGACCCACTGAAAATATATTTCAGTTTCAGATGCGTACACTCAACCATGCAACTGTAATTTGTGAGTTTTAATTTTAGCTAGAACGCTCTTTGCTCTGGAACAGTTTGTAACATTGATTCTGATGAAATTATGAAAAGTAAAAAAAATCTTACTCATATGTTTATTTTAAATAAATGGTAGGGTGTCTGCAATTATTGTAGCAATATGTGACTTTAGTTCATGTGGGAGAAATTCTTGCTCAAATCTTGAATATAAAGGAAAAAACCCAGCAAGTTTCTCTCAGTGTTTTGAGATTAATTTTCTTCATGAGCATCTCATCCTGTGGATGAAGCATGTTGGATTCTTCCTTGAATATTTGACACACTGTCTCTTAACAGCTCTTAAGGGGAGAGCACTTAAGTTTCATTTTTAGTTCTTGACTTTAGCTCTTTGAACAGTATGGTCATAGTGATGCCTACAACAGTAGGCATAACAGTAGTTACAAAACTTCATCAAAATCTGGTGGCAAGGAGGCCTTTTTTTTTTTTTTCTTTCTTTAAATTTGTGTGTGTGTGTGTTTTATTTATCTTACAAAAACTGTGGGCAACTCTTGTCTTCCTAAGTTATTTTGTCTTAGCAAAAAAAGTGTTGTATTTAACAAGTGTACTATTAACACCAGAATCCCTAAATACCTTACCAGGATTAATACACTAGAACTCTGAGAGTTATTAGCATTATTAGTATTTTCTTTTTAAATGCAAGAATTATGCTGTTTAAAATAATAGCTAAGAAGTAATATCTTAAACAAGAGAGTTTTGTAATAAAGGAATCTATCATAATACACAATCATCAGATGTTTTTCTCAGTCTCTGCTTCAGCAATGCAAATGGAAATAAGAAGCTGCTTTTGGCATTAAGTGTATGTATATCCCCCAACTATGTTAAAGGTACACTTTCAATAGAATCTTAGTTTTGTTAATATAAGATTTTTTGAAAGCTTTATTATTAGGATAATTTATTTTACAATGTTTAAAAATGAAGTATTTACAAATATTCACCCCTAATTTTGTGATCTAAGCAATGCAACTGCATCCTAGTTTATGAGAACTTAGAAATGAAACCTTCAAAACTGACAGACTATGAAAATGTAAACCAGATCATCATTGTTTGGTTTAATTGGAGAAATACTAAAGATAATTATACCTTTATAAATTACTTTATATATAAAGTAATTATA
>NW_010238755.1:1667-2440 GCF_000690775.1 Eurypyga helias | reverse complement strand
GTACCCCCTCCATCACCCTCACCCCCTCCCTGTCCTCCCCCATCACCCTCACACCAGCCTCTCAGTGTCATTTTGTCTCTGGGGAGTTTCTGTCCCGCCCAGGGGTGCCTGCACCCCTGCCACCCTCCCTGGCACAGACCTCGTGCCAACACACTTCATCCGGACTCACCCGAAGGAATTAACAGCGGGAAGGAGAGAAGCTGGGCTTAGGTATTAACATGCCACATTAATTTTGTTTTTCCCAGAAAGTCTGTAACGATATAATCTCCTAACCCCAACAAGTGTGGGTGCTGTTTATGTAAGGTCACTGCTGGCAGGGGGGTTACGTAAAGCCCTGTGCTCCAAGGCGGGGGATGCTCCCGAAGGCCGGCAGCAAAGAACCAGGCTCCTGCTCTCTGTTTTCCCTCTGCCCTCATGCTGGAGGCGGTCTGGGTTTTCTTCCCCAAATCCATGTCCCGGGACTTTGCTGCTGTCCCCACTGTGTGTGACCAGCCCGGTGACAGTGTCAGCCAGAGCTTTCTGCGCGTGGCAGAGGGTTCCTGTGCTGGGTGGGGGTTCACGGGCCGGATCACCCACAAAATTAAACCAGGACCATCCCTGGATGGTGTTTTGGGAGGCTCCCAGCTGGTGGCTGGACCACCCTTGCCCACCCAGAGAACCTGGAGGTGTGGGTGCCAGCACCTTGCGGTGCGGGAACAGGCTCGCTGCACCCCACAGCTCGGTTTTTGGGGAGCCCCAGCAGGTTGGGGGAGCGGTGGCATCTTGCAGAAGTC